>NC_134548.1:124855582-125018082 GCF_050624435.1 Tenrec ecaudatus | reverse complement strand
CTCTCACCTTAAGATCTTTTTACTCAGAATACTAAATGCTTAGTTCTCCTGATGTATGTTCTACACTAAAAAGTATCTCTGTTTGACAGATGGTTGTGGTGGAGGTTTGTGATTCTATTGTCTTCCCTTTATTTCGTCACCTCCCCAATTTGCTTCTGCCAACCTTTCTCGTGACCATGGCTTCCTTGCCTTCTCTCCATAAGTGATTCCCAATAAGCAGTCACTTGTTGGCATCACTGCTTCATCATTTCCAATACTTTATTTCTTTGGGTAACTTTCTAATTTATTACGCCCTATATCCTGTCTGCTTATCAAAGGTCAATGAGCAGATTCACCATAATTCTAAGGAGATTTGAGGACAACACAGTTTGTTCTTCTTGTTGCTTTGAATTAAAGACATTTCAAATTCTCGGTTCGATTGCACATTTTAGGTAGTCTCACATGAAATCAGTAATTAAGTGGTTACAGGATAGCCATACCTCAGGAGGTCCTGATGGGGTGGGGTCTACGGTGGATATGTTTGGGTGATGAGGATGGAAAGCAACACAGCATGGAATCTTTGTCTAATCTGCCCTTGAAATTCACTGTCCTTATGCAAGCTCTTATTTCAGGAGCCTCCAAACACAATGTGTATTTTCCACTATGAATCCAGCATAATCTCTCTAAGTTCATGTATCCACCCATTGTCATCGACTTGATTTTGACTCAAATCAACTCTGTTGAATAGAGGAAAGCTGTCCCATAAGGTTTACAAGGTTGTAATGTTTACGAAAGTAGATTGCTACATGGCTTTCCCATAGAGTGACTGATGAATTCTAGTCACCAGCCTTGCAGGTAGCAGCTGAGTGCTCTAACCACTTTAACACCAGACCTTCAGTGACTCCTGGATAAAATGTAAGCTTCTTAGCACAAATTAAGACCCTCCAACACTTACTTTCTCTATCTTTCTATCACCTACCATCTTTTCATTTTATATTCAATTCATACAGATTTGTTTCTACTTGCCCCATGCACCTACTGTGGGTTGATTAGTGCCATGTATTTTTAATAGTGTTTTCTTTAAGTGGAATGCACTTCTTCTCCTGTTTTGGCCAGCTACCCTTTTCCAGTGTCTAGCACAGAATCTAATATACATTAGTTGTTAGAATAGATTGATTGCATGATATGAGTGAGCGTTTTGTATACCTCCCGAGTGACCTTGGTCAGTGTGCTAGCCAGGGTTCTCTAGAGAAACAAAACCAGAATGATAATAATTTCATATATGTTTATACAGATATGTAGATATATATCATAAGAAATTAACAGTTAATTAAATTATAAAGCAGTACAAATGGCTCAGTGCATCTCACTCCCATGAGAGAGTTGGGAGACACTGGAAGTCCTTCAAGTCTTGAGGGCCGCCAGGTAGTCCTCTGTAGAGCAATTCAGGCTGTCCGGGCACAGGCAGCAAACAGCAAGGCAGGTCACCAACAGTCAGACAGATGACAAGGTCTGAAAGTCCCCAGCTCAAGAGATATAAATTCCAATGGTGTGGCGAAGCAGGTCTTGAAGGAATCTCACATTACAGCCACACAGTTCATGGTTTAGGTGTCCCACAGGTACTGTAGCTTGCAAATTGAGACAAAGAACAAGCAAGGCAGCCACACACTGGTGTGATGATCAACGAACAAGAAACAAGAAAGGCGAGGCTCACCGAGCCATTTATCTCTCTGCCCTTCAATTAATCCCATATGTGTTTATTGGCCAGATTGGCACAATAAACTAACTACCTCAGTCAGGAACTCCTTAAACTCACTACATCAGTATCCCCTGTTCAATTGCCCAAGCTAAGCAGGTACCTCTTCTTTCTCACCAAAGTGCCAACTAGTTATAATTCATAACACCATAGTGTAAGATGTCAGGCTTCTCTAAAGATAATTAGCATATTTTATTCTGCTCTGTGTTCACAACAGTTGATATAAGATCTAACTTAGAAGAGGTGTGTGTCAATGCTTCTTGAATTTGATACCTCTTTTGGAGAATGAGAATCAGCAAATCCCTGGCCCTGTGAAACATAATTTTAACTGTTCTTAAAACACCAAACCAGCCTCCTGAAGTCACAAGACTTCTTGGGTCTTGTTACAGTGACCATTCTTTTGTATATTTACATTTTAATCATGTAAAAAGTTGCTTTCTTGAGTTAAAAGTGTTATTTGGATGAACTTCAGTGTTATCGATTGTGTACATGCCATAGTCTTGTCTTTTTCTATCCCATCACTGCCGTTCTGCAGTGATGAATGGTTAGCTTGAGGACTGGAGAGGAATCAATATTATAGTTGGAATTGTGTAACCCCCCACCCCCCGTCCCGCCAAATATGTATCAACTTGACAGGATCAGGATTCTCAGTGGTTTGGCAAGTGTGTATGGATGTAAGTTGACAGTTACGTAACTATGACATCGCCCCTCCACTGTCCTGCACACACAAGATTTCATATGATATGATTAGCAAATTGATTACATGGAAATTACGGTGAGGTATGAGACCTTTTTTGGGACACAGCTGCCTGGATCACCATTTCTTGAGAGACACGAATGGCGGAGGAGAAACCTCCTCAGATAGAAAGTCACTAAGAACATCCTAGACCCAGGGGAAGAGTGATGCCAAAAGACATGGAGATGTCCACTGAATGCTAGAATCACAGATACTGAAAGGAGACAAGTGCATTTGCCCAGAACCAACAAAGCAAGGACACCTTCCCCTAGATTTGGAGGCTTCAGCCTCCTATGCTTTGAGAGAATAAACTTGCTACAATCACCACTTGTGGTATTTCTACTGTTGAGAGAGGCGTTGTAAGGTTGTCACTTGTGTCCTCATAGGAATCTAGTTATTGATTTGGGGTAGCCCAGGTCTACCACTGATTCAGCCTGCACTGATAGCAGCGTCATCTCCTTCACTGCTACTAAGATCCTTATGAAATCTGCTTGAAGAAGCTGTGTGTGATAAAACTCTATTGTGTCCTGCAAACTAAATATAGTCTTCTCTGCTTTTTGGGAGGGGCTGTTCAATGGGGTTCCATTCATTTTTTTATTCCTATTCCACATTCATTGAGTTCTGGATTAGGACTCTTGGCTTTCTAGGGCCTCAATTTGTCATCTTTGAAAGAAGTTGAATCTTACAAAGCATTCTGATCTACGATTCCTTCCATCTGAGCAGCCTAGTTTCTCATATTTTCGTATCTCACTACTACGTCTTAAATTTCAATATCTGATGATACCCTCTCTGGTTTGAATTCACTTAAAATCATGATTAACATAATTGCTTTCTTGTCATCATCATGAGGTGCTGTTCAGTTGACTTTTTACTTGTAGTACACATATGTGACAAGGTAAAGTTGCTGCGTAGGTTTTCCTTACAAGGAGAGACTTCTAAGACTTTCTCCCATAGAACCATTGAATGAGTTTGAATCAATCACCTTTTGGTTGGCAGCTGTCATAAATAACTGGTTGTGAAATGCTATTTAATGGGATAGCTCCTTTATTTATTAGTCACAGTCCCTTACACTCATTACATGTGGATATACCACATTTTGTTTATCCCTTCATGGATGTACATTTGGCTCTTTTTACTTTATTACTCTTAAGATATTGCTACTATGAGAATTCATATACAATTTGTGTGTGTGTGTGTGTGTGTGTGTGTGTGTAGACACAAGTTAAGACTCCAGATTTCAACAGAAACACTGATGCATCTACTAGGTTCCCTAATAAGGTGTAGGAGGAGAAATACATAACCATCCCTAGCCTTGAAGCCTTTTAGGCATCGGGGCTACATGTTGGCTGCTAACTTCAAGGTCAGTAGTTTGAAGCTACCAACTGCTCCAAGGGAGAAAGATGAGGCTTTCTACTCCTGTTAAGAGTTACAGTTATGGAAACCTACAGAGACCTTTCTTCCCTGTCCTATGAGGTCAGAATAGACTCGATGGCAGTAAACTCGTTCTTTTTTAAATGAGTGTAGAATAAAAAAGTATAGCTATTAAAGAAGTTGCCTTTTTCCTGTCGCTCTTGGGTTTGCAACCAAAGAAAGCTCACTGCCATCAAGTCAATGCCAACTTATAGCGACCTAAAAGACAAGGCAGAACTGCCCCTGTGAGTTTCTGAGACTATAACTCTTCCTGTGAGTAGAAATCCCATGAAAGACTTTCTCTCATGGAGTGTCTGGCATCTTTGAACTATTGATCTTATTGTTTGTATAACCACTAAACCACCAGGGTTCTTCTTGGGTTTACAAGTCCACATATAATGAGGCGATTGTTTAATTTTTCTGCTTATCAAAAATCTAAAAATTCAGAATAGTGAAATCTACAAATACTAAAAGTAATTTAGTAGACAGGATGGTTCTCAACCTTCCTAATGTCACAACCCTTTAATATAGTTCCTCATGTTGTGGTGACCCCAACCATAAAATTATTTCTGTTGCTACTTCATCACAGTCATTTTGCTACTGTTATGAATTAGTCGACCCCTATGAAAGGGTATTTCATCCCCCAAATGGGTCGTGACCCACAGGTTGAGAACCACTGATGTAGAACATAGATGAGCTTTTAAAGTTATGCTAAATGAACAAAATCGCAGAAGACTACATATTGTATGATTCCATTAATGAGATATTTAAACCAAAACATAAAACAAACAGAAACCCATGGAGTTGATTCTGACTGTCCAAGCATGTGTCACAGATATAAAATTGCTCTATGGTGTATATGGATTTAATTTTTCAGACATTTCTTCCATGGACCCCTGGATGGACTGTAATTATCAATTGCTAGGTTAACCTATGATAACAATCCATTTTTACCATCCAATCCCCATGAAATGTTCACAATAGGGAAAGCTACAGACACAGAAAGAAAACCAAGAGTTGTGTTTAGCATGATGGGCAGAATAGGGGCAATAGGTGAATGTTCACTAAAAGTTGAAATTTTTCTTTTTGAAGTGATTAAAATGTTCTAAATTTGACTGTGGTGGTTGTGTTAGACAGGATTATCTAGAGAAAAACAAGACCAGGCCACTTATAATTATATATATATATGAAATATACAGCTAATTAGTCCACAGAGTAGTACAGAGGGCTCAGTTCAACTCACTTCCATGAGACAGCTAATATACTGGCAGTCCTTCAACTCACGAGTGCTGCTGGGTGCAAGTCAAGGAAGCAGACAGCTGAGTCTTCTGTAGAGCAATACAGGCATTCTGGCCACAGGTAGCAAACAGCAGGGCAAGTCATCAGTAGTCACCCAGATGACAGGGTGTGACAGTCCCCAGCTCAAGTGATGTATACACCAGTAGTGTGGCAAAGCAGGTCTCAAAGGAACCTCAAATTATAGCAACATGGTCCACGAGTTGGGTGCCCCACAGAGAGTGTAGCTTGTAAATTGAGTCAGAGAACTAACTTAGGCAGCTGCACACTGGTCAGTCATCAGAGAGCAAGAGACAGAAAGGCAAGGCTCACCAAGCCATTTGCCTCTTTGCCCTTCAATTAAGCGACCTTGTTAATCCCACATGTGTTTCTTGGCCCGATTATCACAATAAACCTTCCTATCACCGTGGTGTTTGAATATATCTGTGAATATACTAAAAACCAATGAATCATACAATTTAAATGGGTGGATTAAATGACGTATGGGTAAATAAAGCTGTTAAAAGCAGTCCATTATACATTGATATTGGCTTTACTAGCCATCATTTTTCAAAGTGGTAAAAAAAACCTCTTCTTCAAGAAACTATTTCTTCCTCCAAATATAGACAAAATCAATTAGAAAACGAGTCTATGGCCACCTGCAGGCTGTCCCACACATTCTGTATTCTCCTTCTCTGTATTCTGTACAAATTACTATTTTGATGGCAAATGTAACCAAGTCTTAACATTTAGTGTATAACTGAGCTACAACAGTGGGCTAATAGTTTATAAAGGAACTGAAGCTGAAGGCCTGGAAAAGAGGACCGTAATGACAGAACTGCAGAGAGAGAGACTATGGTCTATAGAAGGTAGTGGGAATAAGGGAGAAACAACAGTGGGCTGACTTAGCATTCAAGTCCTAGTCCTGCCAAATGCTTACTAGATAAGTGCCCATGAGAATGTCACATTGTTTTTCTGTGCCATAGTTTCTTCATCTGTAAAATAGGGTAATAACAATAACCTACTTTCATAGTGTTCTTGTGGGACCAAATGAAGACCCAGATATGAACCAATACCCCAAACTACTGCCGTCAAATGAATTCTGACACATAGCAACTCTATGTAGGGATCCTGAAAGTGTCTATCTGTACAGGCACAAACAGTTTGGTTTTTCTCTGGCGGAGTGGCTGGTGGTTTTGAGCCGCTCACATGGAGTGTTGATCCTAAGATGCTACCAGGTATGAACACAATGCATAAATAGTAAGTTACCATACAAATTCCTGTGTTAAGTGATTATATAAACAAAATTTAGTTTTTATCACTAAGGACAACAGCACATTGTTCTTCATAGAAGGGTGCCCCAATAAGGCAAAGGAGTAGTATGAATTTACCCGATTTTAAATCTCAACCATTTAACACAAGCTTCTCTTAAAATGCAAGCTTCCATATTGGCTCCTTTTACTTTTTCAACTTAAAGCATATGAGATGGAGACACTCAGGTAGCAGAATGGTTTAGTATCAATATAGAATTTCTAGCCAGGGAGGGAAAGCATATCAAAACCTAATGAAACTAAACACTAAATAATTAATGAAACACTTGGTCATCCACATACTTTTATCAGTAGTCACAATCTGCCATCAAGAGTTTTAATATTAGTTTTTTGCTTTGGAAATTGTTTCAGAATTAAAACTTTTAGTTCTTGTCTGCCAGTCTGGTGAAGTGATATCAGGGTGAAGCAGCCTCTGCCCCCATGGTCCTGAGGTGAACAAGCTATATCCCAGCGGAATCTATTTCCACAAGGGCCATTGAGGGTTAAAACCCCATCTGTTCAAAAATCTCACTTGAGCTAGAAACTGCATGCTTCAAAAGCCTCCAGGTGCTTTGCTTTCTCTAGTGCATTCTCTTTGCTTCCTGGTCATGTTAAACATCTTCATTCCTTTGAGTAAATGAACAGCTGCCTTGGTGGAAGGGAGAGATCTGTTGTCTGTCTCAGACTGGGCTAAGCTGACAGTTCTCCGGCTGCCACAGCCTTAAGGGAAATAACTAAGTGGTTGGTCTTTCGCGGAGGTTAATAAGCGCTTCTCTTGTTAGTTACTCTGTCTATACTACTCAGGCTTTGGCACTCAATCTGTCATAGAATTTAACAAATTACCCTTCTGGTTATGCACTTCGAAACAACACTTGTATTACTAATAAAGCAACCAAACGTGCAAGTAAATCACCACAGGTGACAAACCGAGCCATTTACCCCACGGGTTCCTTGAAGAGTGTTTTGGAAAGTGAGAACATGTTGGAACAATCAAGTAATTGGGATGCTGAGCATCTATGGAGAAACAGAATCATTGTGTCTTTAGAGGAAAATACACATAGCACCAATATTTTCCAAAGAGACTATTTTGATTATGGGTCTTATTGTTTCAAAGTTGGCTTTAAATTTTTAAATTGTAGGGAAACCTTTCTAGACTATGGCTAGCTGAATAGTTGATATCCTTACAGGATCTTTGAGCAACTTTCTTTGTGTCATGAGTGTGCCCAGAGTTTGTGGCCCTCGAACTTGACCATCAATGAACAATGGCCAAAGCCATGGGTGAAAGTGTAGGAGGTTTAGGAAATCGAGCTGAATTACACTGAGTCCTTCAGTCCCTGGAAATATTTTTGATTTTTTTGTTGTTGTGTTGTAGGAATTCTTCGAATACAAACATATGCCAACTACACTTCTACTGCTGTTCTAGTCCATACATGCAAGGCTTTGTCCATTTACAATGTGATTGAATATGTCCTGATAATGAGTGAATGGCTGACAAATTCTCTCAGTAATACACTTGTCATAGTCTCATAGTTGTTGTTAGGTACCAACAAGTCACTTCGGATTCAGAGTGATCCTATATACAACAGAAAGAAAGGAAAACACTGGCTGACCCTGTGCCACCCTCACAGTGGCCATCGTGGAGCCTAGTCTCGCAGGCACTGTGGCAAACCGTCTTGTTGAGGGGCTTCCTCTTTCTTGTTAAACTTCTAGTTTATGAAGTCTGGTGTCCTTTTCAGGGACTAGTCTCTCCTGACAGTATGTCCAGAATGTATGAGAAGAAGTTTCACCACTCTCAGTTAGACGGAGAATTTTCGCTTAGTCTCATTAGAGTTCCTTAACAAACAGTCTAATACAAAAGTGATTTCTGAGGCGATCAACAGAGCCAGTAAAATTCAAGACAGAAGTCCACTCAGAAGGTTATGACATCTGGTTATTGAGATCCCAAAGAGATCATCTTTACAGATTTTCTTAAAGATCAAAGGAAAATCACAGGTATATATTTGGAAGAAGTTGTAAGAAAATTAAAAACTGTATTTATGAATTTAAATGAAAAGGCCAACAACATTATGCCAACGAATTTTCCCCCCATCATGTCCATGAACCTACTCATTCTTCAAGAGTTGCCAGGGCCATACTACAAAACCTTCACTTGGAAACCTTAACCCCTCACCCCTACTTTCCTGATATCTCCCCTTTAGACTTTTTATTCCCAAAATTCAAAGAACATTGAAAAAGGAATATGATTTGAGATCTTGAAGATGCCACAACTGCTGATCTGACATCGGGTAAATCAAAGTGTGCAGAATGCTTTGGGGAAAGCATTAGAGACATACAAACTGCCTTCAGATTTGTACAGACCTAGGCTATGTCAAGAAACAACAGCCTCACATTTTGATATTTTCATTTAATAAAGGTTTCTGGCATTTTTACTGATACTTTTTAAATTACCCTTATATTGCAGATAGTGAACCATATATTATATTGGTTGCCAAACATTTTCTTCCCTTCTGAAGGTTGTCTCTTTACTTTATCAAGTACTTTGATGTAAAAACAAAACAAAACATTTATTTTGATGAAGTCCTGTTTGTTTATTTATTTATCTTGTGTTGGCCGTGTTTGGGGATCGTATGTTGGAATACAGTAGAACCCTAGACCTTGAGGCTAATCTGTTCTAGAAGGAGCATCAAGATGCGATGCAGTCGAGTTCCAAATAAATACTTTCTATAAGAAATAACTGAAAACAGATTAGTCTGTTCCCAACCACCAAGTTTTTACCCGAACCTTGCCTTTTTATACAAAACATTACACAGAAATTTCAAAGTAAATAAGTTCAGAGTAAAATAATATAATTTTAATAAGAAACACAACATTGAAAAAGTGTTTAACAAGTACAGTATGGCCCATACCTTAAGACTGATGAGGATCAGGATCTGTGGACACGGATGTAGAGAGGAGGGTTGGAGAGAGAGTCAGTGTTTGGGAGGGGAATCCTCTTCCATCAAATCAACCGGGAGCTGCTTTCAAGGATTTTTTTCCCCCTTCTTTGCCTTTTTTTCACTATAACCTGGCTGGCTTTCTCTTTAAAAAATAAAAAAAAGAAACACCTCTGTGTAATATGGTCTGCTGTTGGCATTTCCTTAACTCTTTTCTAAATGGGTGTACTACATTATCATCAACTCTTTTGATAACATGATTAACACATTCCTTATCATGATGACTCTTTTCAAAAAACTTTCTTAGGATCCATATGTTTTCATCTAAAAACAGTACCCAAACCCACAAAAACTAAGAAAATCATAGCAAATGCTTGCAACACAGCCACAAAAGGTTTAAATAATGTGTACTAACAATGCCAACTAACGTCAAGTGACCGTAACATGAACTGCTTTTGTTTACAAAAATCACGTGCGTTGGGTCAGATTCTGATGTTTTGTTTGAGCTTCTATTAAAAACCAAGGCTCCAGGTTTCCCCTTATGTCCTTTGCTGATAGTTTCGTGATTTTATTTACAATGTTGAGGTCATTGATTCATTTTGAGTTTGTTTTTGTACATGGTCTGAGGAGTTATGAGTTTCTTTTATTATCATCTGGCCAGTTATGATTTTACTCTAGTAGAATAATTGGGGGAAGGAGAGAATGCGAGGGAAGGAGAGTGAGGGAGATGGAAAGAAATCATAATAACAACACATTTGTCCACTCAGTGGCACACATTTAAGCGCAATAGGTTTTATGTTTTTGTTTTGTAAGGTTTAATGGACAAGAGAACATTTAAATGGAAGGAAAACTCCAATTCCTTTATTTTACTGACTGCTTCGGGTGGAGACAAGATAATAAATATAAATTCAAAGAGGGTAGTATCCAATAAGCTGTATGATCCCATAAAACATTTCAGCCCTAAAAAGAAAAATAAATATTTTTCAGGTCTATACTGCTGACCATGAGTGCATACAATTCATCTCGTAAAAGATTGATTTTCATCTGGTTGACTCTCATTCATACTTCACTGAATGTGTTCTATGGCCCACAAAAATAACAGGAATATTTTTACTATGAAATACAGCATTATTCTGAGGTCACACTGCATAGCAACAGCTACTTTCTTTGTTGTTTACTAACTTCTCTCATCAAATTGAATGAGACATTGATGGACCATGCAACTCACTTAAATCATCATACATGTTAGAGATTAAATGCATAATTCTACCTAGTCATAGGTAGCTCACATGGACCCTATGCAGGGGTTTAGACATAAAAATGACTCAATTTCTAAAAATTAGAAAGAGAATTTAATTGGTTAATTGGTTGGTTTATTTGGGATGATGTGACATCTGTATATTAGTCCTCTTTCAACATATGTAAACACTGGGGTTGATTTGAATACCAACTTTGAGCCCTTTTGGACAAATGGGTAGATGTCTGTAAAGGGCCATGATGTGAAGTGCATCACTATTAAAATTGAGCTAATGTTTATGTAGTATATTTTACATTCCAATCACATGGTCTGTATTAACTCAATTATGACAAAAAACCATTAAGATAGGTGTACTTTTTCTTATTCCCAATTTATAGATGAGAAAAGTCAGCAATGGGAAGGTTGAATAAATTGTCCAATTGTACAGTTACTGACCTTGAATAGAAACTCACGCAGTGTGACAAAAATACACGGTCTTTTAATCACTACATCATGCAACTCAACAATGTCTCCATATGACATAGTAGACACCATTATGGCAAAACTGGTTTGTCCTCTGTGACAAATGCCTTCTGCCCCATTTTCCTTCTCTAGTATCATCAGAGGGGCATCTATCGCCAATATTTCCTCTCACTATTCAAAGCATCCTATTCAGGGCAGTGTAGTTCATTGATATAATTCTATCCTGGCCAAAATACCTCTTGTACATTCACCACCTGTCTGTTGGTGGAGGTTTGCATATTTTATGTTACCATAATAAGGGTTTGTGCCCTGAAGAAGCAGAGTCAAATCCACAATCTCTAACTTTAAGAGAAAATGAGAAGTTTATTAGGAGGTGATGCCAGGAGCAGCCTGACAGTAATGTAGGTTGTCTTGATAGAGCCCAGTTTTAAGTCAGAATACATAGAGATTATGTATTATTTTTCTTTGGAATACGCACCCAGGAAGAGTTATGAACAGATGTTTTACATTAACACAGGTTTCAGGATCATCAAAGGATGCAATTGTTCACTATTAGCAAGCAGATAGACCAATATGATCCTGTAAGTCTTAAGACAGTCCCATGATGTCTCTGTTGACTAACCAGATATCAGGAATTAGCATTTTGGCCACTAACAGGGAAGATAAATTTAGGATGTGGACACAATCATTTCCAATGTTTCCATGTTTCTCAGAGTTTTTTGGCCCTTCCAGGAGACATCTACATCCAATATGTTTGCCTCTGAGCAATACAAAATTTTATAAGACTGCCAAAGATACTGAGGTGGAAAGCAAAGAAAACATGGATTAAATTAGGCAATAAGGGAAAATATGACGAGTTAGGCTAATTGCTCTACGCAAGTTAGGTTATATTGTGATGTTGGATAGGTTTCAGTGGAATTTCCAGACTAAAACAGACTCAGAAGAAATTCCTGGTGATCTACTTCTAAAAATCAGTCCGTAGAAAATCTGTAAACTACAAAGATCTGATCCACAGTCATCTATGGGGACAGTATTATAACAGTAGCAAGTACAAGCAGAATGCTCAGTAGAAGTAAGGATGGTGGGACATCTTCTCAGGTGATTTGGACATTTTATCAGTAAAGACCAGTCCCTGAAATAGAGCACCCTGCTTGGTAAAGTAGAGGCTCAGCAAAAGAAGAGGCAAGCACTTGGCAAGATGGATGAACCTAATGGCTGCAACAATGGGCTCAAACAGCAGCATTTATGAGGATGACACAGGACTAGGTTGCATTTCCTCCTGTTGTACATAGGGTTGTTATGAATTGGAACTACCTCAATGATACCTCACAACAATAAACGCAGCTCCTTTATGCTGAAGGTTGCTGTGAGGTGGCTTCAAAACATTGGTGGGAAAATTACATGATCTTTTCTTTTCATTTTCCCCATGAATTTTGCAGCCCCTCTCCATGAGTCAGGACAACGCCATGTCAATGAAAAGGAACTAATGATTCCATACCGTATGTGGATGGCTTTGTTTCCTAAAAGGGGCAAAGTAAAAGTTATTATTGATCTCCTATAGATCAACCAAGGATCCCTGATGACACTGTGGATTAAACATTGGGCTTCTGTCTTCAAGAAGGTAGTTCAAATTCACTAGTGGTTCTTCGGGAGAAAGATGAGACTCTCTGTTCCTGTAAAGATGAACATAGGTGCTCTACTAGAATTGAATGGATAGCAGTGTGATGGAGGGTTGTTAAGTGTTTAGTTCTAGTTTTTGTTTTCCCCCTGTGAGTTAGTTAGTTTATTGTGACAATATGGCCGATAAACACATATGGGGTTAATTGAAGGGCAGAGGGATAAATGGCTCGGTGAACCTCATCTTTCCAGGTCTCGGGTCTCTTGCTTTGTGATGGTCGGACCAGGATCCAGATGCCTTAGCCAGTTCCCTGCTTCAGCTGGCACGACTTCACTTCCTGCAAGACATCCCCAAGGAGAAGCCGCATGGACCTACCCCGATGCAGCCCTGGGTGCTGGAGCAGCCATGTGCAGACCTCTGCCAGTGCTAAGATGCTTACATGTTCACTGATTCAGCTTTCCTCCTGCAATCAGCATCATAGTGTGTGTTTTGTGAGATGGAGGGAGACTTTGTGGACTGGTGCCGGACATATGGGTTAGTGTTAGATTTGTGGGTTTGGGAAGTACTGGGTTGGGATTTTTTTCTTAATATGCACTTAACCTTTATATTAAACTCTCTCTTATACATGAATTTCTATGGATTTGTTTCTCTAAAGTACCCAGACTAATACATTATGGTCCTGGGAGTGGGGTACTGGAGAAACAAATAATAAGATGGAAAGTAGATATTTATTTGACCTCTCCCTCATGGTAGTTTTTCTTGTCTTGCCAGAGGTCAGATTTACTCGATTGTTTTCTGGGGAATATATGGGAAGTAGGAAAATAGAAAGTTTGTAAGCCCACTTGCTTTCAGCCATTACAATTTGATCTTTAGATGGGTGTAGGCCAAATCTGCAAAAATGATTATGCAAAGAAGCTATGCCCCACCCAGTGCGTGGGAGTACTCAGGACCTAATGGTCTTTGTCAGAGCTGGAAAAAAAAATCTGGAACCATGAAGAAAACTCCCCTCAAGGTCTGAATGTTAAAGGGAGCCTGAGAGCAAGCTAAAATGCTTGCTAGGTGACCACCTGGATTTATTTGTTGAGTGGAAGTGGGAGAAATGCAGCAATAAAGAGATGGGTTGAATTTGGCCACTGACACCTGTGGGCTTGGTTTAAAGGGAAAAGAGGAGAAGATGAGGGTGGGTTGACTGGTCTAAGGTTCATGACCTATCTGGAGGTGGCTAGACTTGTTCAGTATTTTTGAGAGCCCATGGTCTAAAGGCAAGATGACCAACGGGAACCCTGAGGAGGCTGAATGAGGCAGCCCACATTGAGTTGACCAGGACCCGACCAAATAAAGACACTTTTGAGCCTGTCAACTGGTGGATATTGTTGCTGACTTTATGGATGTCCTGTCCGGATTTGACTTTGTTTATGGATGCAGGCTTCACAAGGTTCCAACTGGAATGAAGATTCTTCGTGTCAAAAAAAGACTGTCTCTTCAGAATACTGGGTTGATGTAGGTGGGCTGTTTATAAATTGGATAGCCAAAATTGGGGGGCATGAAGTGGTTGACTTACAAACTTTCATAGCTGGGGGAACATATTCACAGGATTATAGGATTAAGGTGTACGTGTTACTGATAGGATTAAAGTGTAGGTGTTACTTAAGGTGTAGGTGTAGGTGCAATTGTGAGGCTAAAGAATTATGTATACATGCCAACTTGGCAAGGGGTGAATTGTATTCAGGTTTTCTGTTTATTACACTCTCCTATTTCTTCCCGTGCCTGTGTCTGTTTCACTACTTCTCCTTATCCTTCTTTTCTCGTTCTGCATTCTTTCTCTTTGTAAATGCATTCATAATCACCTCATCAGTTACTACCTCTTTTTAGCTTCCTCTCCAAATGTTAGCACCAGTCTACTAGAGATTTTTATAAGCTCGTATCTTTCCCAATGGCTGCTACATCCTGACAAGAGTTGTTAGCCTGAGAACTAACTCATCATCCTCTTTACTACCTTGATTTGACAGCCCCTTCTTACCTTTAATAGGAGCACACTGCCTGAACATCTACTCATCAGTTACTCTTCCTTCTTGTTCCCTTCTCACATCAATCACCAAGTCCCCTTGGTCCTGCTTTTGTAATGCATTTCACCTAACAAGCCCTTTGTAATCTTTGTATTCCCAGGGTCTTAACAGTTTCTAGGTCTCATTACCTCTTACTTACAAGATTACAGTAACCTTCTTGCTGGTTTTCCTGCTTCCTAGGTGCTTACCCCCTAGTGTCTTTTCAGATTTCATACCCTGTATTAGTCTGGGTACTTTAGAGAAACAAATCCACAGAAACTCATGTGTAAGAGAGAGTGTTATATAAAGGTTAAGTGCACATAAAGAAAACATCTCACAAAACACACACTATGATGACGACTGCAAGAGGAAAGCCGAATCAGTGAACATGTAAGCATCTTAGCACTGGCAAGGGTCTCCACATGGCTGCTCCAGCACCCAGGGCTTCATCGGGGTAGGTCCACATGATTTCTCCTCAGGGATGTCTTGCAGGAAATGAGCTTTGCCAGCTGAAGTAGGGAACTGCCTAAGGCAGCTAGACCCTTGTCCAATCATCAGAGAGCAAGAGACACCAGAACTGGAAAGGTGAGGCTCACCGAGCCATTTATCCCTTTACCCTTCAAATAACCCCACATGTGTTTATTGGCCATATCCCAACCACCTACCTGCTGAGTGTAGGGAGAAAGGATACACGCATGATAAACGGAGTTAAAGAACAAAACCCACAACAAACAAATGACAACAGAATCATTTGAAGTCATTGTTGGCTGGATTGATCAGGGAAAGCTTTATGACAGACGTGGAGTTTAGAATGGGAATTAGGAAAGAAGAATAAGAGAAGCATCAAAGATTATCGAAAATTGGACGCACATAAGCTTGGGATAGAAATATAAGAAATGTTTGGGGATTTTTAGTAATCCTGGAAGAAGCAGAAGTTTGGGGAGGGAAAATGAGATTGAAATGTAGCCTGGGTACTGATTGCGGGGCACTTTGAATACCAGATAAAGGAATTTGAAAAGTATCCTGTAGGAAATGGGTGTCAACATGATGCACATAGTATTTCAGGAAGAGGAATCTGGCAGCTGTGTGCATGGTAGATTAGTGAGAAGGGAGAGAGGAGAAGGGAGGCTTGGTTCGGAAGTTATAATAGAGTTCAGATGTGAGTTAATGAAAGCTTTCAGTAGGAGGACAGTGGGAACAGAAGTGGTTATATGGATGCAGATGTAATGTGAGAAGCACTATGGAAAGAGATTTGATAAGGTTTGGTGAGAGGCTCTATTTGGGGGTATGCGACAAGGAAGCAGGAGGACTGGAGTGCAGATGACCAGAAGGCCAAACAAAATGCGTTCATCCATCAAGCTTCAGTGCCTTCTAAGAGGATTTGTCCACTTATTTTCTCCCCTCCCCTTCTGCAGTCCCCTGCGCCCCTCCCCTAGAACTGTCAGTCCCATTACTTTCTCCTCCAGATTGTTTACCCCACCTATCTTATCTAGATAGATATGCAGAGAAAATAAGCCCAAAAAAGACAGAGCAAAAGAAAACAAAATACAACAATAACAGGATGACAAAAAAGACTATAAATAGTTCAAGGTCTGTTTGTTGACCTGTAGGAGTGTGTTCCAGTCCAATCTGATGGAGTGCCATGTCCTGGCCCCAAAGTCTATTTTTGCTATTCCCTGGGGACTTCATTGCTTTGCTCCCATTGCTGCTCTGTTGCACGCCCTTAGCGTTTCACCCCAGAAGGGTGGGATGAGATCGGGCACAATTCTGGTACTGTGCCTCCAATGCTGTCTTTCAAATCACTATGGGTCAATGAGGGATGTTGTGTCTCACAGTGGGGCAGGCCCTATGGTCCTCTCTGTAAATTAGGTGTCTGAGCAGGAATATCATCCTCGGGTTTGGTGGGTCAGGATGTGTTCTACCCTATCTCCTTCACTCTTCATTTTTCCCATGTGCTCTGATCAGACATGCCCCTCTCCCTGAGCTGTAACTTTAGTGCTATCCTCTGAAGAGAATTCATCTGTGGCAGGGGTGGGGGGGAGGTGTGTGGCTGTCCATGTAATTGGGATTGGGGCCGGCCCTGCAGACCTCTCTATTGGTTCCCTGCTACATCACGATATGTTGCATTCAAGTCTTGGCACACTGGGTTGAAGTCTGGTCCCTCTCTCCCTCTCCTCTGGAAATATAAAGAACACCCTCCGTTTGGGGGGTTTAGTGCACTGTTCCCCAACTACCCAGGTATTTTTTTCTCTTTATTTTCCTCTCCTTTTTATTGGCTACCATATGTCTCCTTGGATTGGGTCTGGCCTCTGCCATACTACTTGGACCTCACTTCAGGAATATATGTATACGGTAGCTTTTCCCCTATGCCCCTTATGCATTTTAAGCTTATCTCAGCAGATTCATATTGTACTTGTCCATTTTTGCTTGATTTACTTCGCTTAGCCTAATTTCCTCCAGTTCTTCCCATGTGGCAATGTGCTTCATTCATTCACTGCTTTTTAGGTGTATAGTACTCTCTTGTATATATGTACCACAATTTTATAATCTCTTCATCCATTGATGGAAATTTGGGCTGTTTCCAACTCCTTGCAATTGTGAACTGTGTCAGGATGAACACTGGAGCACAGATGTCTGGCTGTGATTTGTTTCTCGCCTCTTCCAGGTATATTCCCAGTAAGGGGAATTGCTGAGTCAAATGGTAGCTCAATTTCCATCTGTTTTAGATATCACCAAATCTATTTCCATAGTGGCTGTCACCAAAACCCCTCCAATACTTGTTGCTTTCTGATTTTTCGAGTTGGGCTATCTTTGAGGCAGTTAGGTGGTATCTCATAGTTGTTTCAATTTACATTTCTCTCATGACTAATAATCCGGAACATTTTCTCATGTGTTTATTGGCCATTCTGATTTATGCCCTTATGAAACTTATTTTCAGGTCCTTTGCCGACCTCATCAGTGGGCAATTTAGGGTTTGGGGGATTTTTTGGAAGCTAGCAGAGTACTATAGAGTTTAGTAATAATGCCTTTGTCTGATGTATCATTGCCACAGATGTTTTTCCCAGTCCACGGGTTTTCTGATTATTCTTTTGGTGAATTAATTCGATATACACAGGTGTTTTATCTTCAGTATATCCCACTAGTCAATTTATGACTCCTCTGTATTTGTGTCCATCCCTATTTCCGATAGCCTGTGTATTCCCTGCACCAAAGTTCTCAGGTTTGTCTCAATTCCCTCATTAATGGCCCTAATAGTTTGGCATTTAACCTCAAGATCTGTGATCCACCTTGAGTTTATTCTTGTGCGTTGAGTCAGATAGGGTCTTGTTTTTCCTCTCATGAATCTCAGGCCTGATTTTTATTTCTTTTCTTCAGCTATTAGTAGGATTGTCCTGTTGACTCTGTTCTAATTGCTGTAAGTTTTGTGTCAACATATCAATCATAAGTCTCTCTTCTTTTTTCATGTGTGCATTTCTTGCTATCAAATGTCCTCTGATAGCTGCCTTTGCTGTGTCTCAAAGGTTTGGGTATGTCATATTCTCATTCTCATTGGTTTCTAGAAACTTCCTAATTTCATCTCTGATCTGGGCCAGAACTCATTCCTTTTGCAATGGAGAGTTATTCATTCTCCTAATGTTTGCCCTTGTTTGCTTAATCATCCTTTGTTGATTTCCAGCCTTATTGCATAATGTTCGGAGGGAGAAGTCTGTCTGATCTCTATGTGCTCGAATTACACAGATTCAACTTGTGTCCCAGCATGTGGTCTCTCTTCGAGTATGTGCCATGTGGGCTTGAAAAGCATGTGAATTTATTTTGCATTTGAGTGGAGGGCTCTGAAAATATCTTTCAGGTCAAATTAGGTAATCGTAATGTTTAAATCTGTAGCCTCCTTGTTAAGCTTCTTTCCCTGTGATCTATCTTTCTCAGAGAGTGGTGTATTAAAGTCACCTACTATAACTGTTGAGCCTGTCATTTCTTTATTTATCTTTTGGAGTGTTTGATTGATGAATTTCATGGATGTCTCGTTGGGCCCGTATATATTTATTATGCTCATTGGTTCTTGCTCTACTGTTCCCTTGAGCATTTTATAATGCCCCTCCTTATATCTTATATGGCTTGCACCTTGAGGTCAATTTTGTATGAGATTAGGATTGAAACTCCCACTTTTATTTTAATTGTCATTTGCTTGGTATAGTTTTCTCCAGCCTTTTATTCTCAGCCTATTTTTGTCTGTCATCTTGAGATGTGTGTTCTGTAGGCAGCAGATTGAAAGGTTGTGTTTTCTAAGCCAGTCTGATAGCCTCTGCCTTTTAGTGCCTGCATTCAGCCCATTGATATTCAGGGTTATTACATCCATTTGTGGACCCTGTGATGTCATCTTTACCTTTTGTGTTGGGTGTTTTCTTCCCTCCTTCCATTTTTGTCAGTGTGTTGTGTGTGTGTGTGTGTGTGTGTGTGTGTTTCAGTCTTGACTTCTTTCCACCCTTTAGCCAGTGCTATCTTGGGGGCTGTTTTCTCTTTGTTGCCCTCCAGGTGATGTTTTTCTACATGGTTGTCTCTTATTTGTGCTTGGTAAGTGTTGTTCTTCTGCCCATAATGGGTCAGCAAGGATCTTTTGTAGGGCTTGGTTCCTTTTAACGTAGTCTTTGAGGTTTTCCTTGTCTGGGAAGACTCTTACTTCCCCATCTATCTTGATAAATAATTTGACTGAATAGAATATTCTTGAGTTTGTGTTATTTTCCTTCAATTTTTGGAATATGTTACTCTACTTTCTCCTCTTCTCCATAGTGTCTTCTGATAGGTCTGTGCATATTCTTATTTGGAAACCTTTATATGTGATTACTTATTTTTCCCTAGCTGCTCTCATGATTTTCTCTTTTTCGTCAGAGTTGGATAGTTTAACTATTAGATACCTTGGTGACTTCTTCTTGGGATTTAGCTAGTATTCTTTCAGTCTTCTGGATGGTTGCCTGGTTTTCATTCATTAACCTGGGGAATTTTTTCTCCAAGTATCCCCTCACTATTTTTGCTGTTGACTCCTTTGTGTGTCTTCCTCTCTTAATTAAATTATTCTGATATAGTTCTTCTTCACAGCATCAGACATAGCTCCCAGATTTTCTTCAGGTTCTCATTTGACTTTTTCTTGCTTGGCTGTCCTCTAGGTCACTGGTACGGTTCTCTGCCTCTTTCAGTCGGTAGGCAAAGTGTGTGGATTTGCTGCTTCTTTTTTGTTATCTCGTCCCTTAGCTCCTTTATTTCCCTTTGGTGTAAGGTCTTTATCTCCTCTATCATTTCATCATTTTTGTATATTGCTTTCCTTATATCCTGTATGACTCCAAGCAGCATTTTGCAGATTTCTTTCTGTGTTACATTAATATCTGCTTCTTCTATGCATGTCACTAGGTCCAGGTGCTCCAACATTGCCTTTTGTTTCTCCTGTTTTTTCGTTAATTTTGGGGGGGCTCATTGCTGTTTGCACTGTGTTGTTTTAGAAGAGTCCAGCGCCATTTTCAAAGAACACTGGCTCTCTCTGGGAGACTCATAGGAATGCTTCTTCAAACTGCCTGCAGCTAATTGCACTATGGGTTTGGACTACCACTTTATCCTCTTGTGGCTTCACTCTTTCCCTAGCCAACCAGCATTCTGTTATTTCGTGGGTAAGTTGGATGGTCCTCTCAGAGGATGCTGGTTGAGTGGTTGTGGATGATGGCGCTGCATCGGATAATCTCACAGGAAGCCGTGGAGGTGTGGCCCATGTGCCTTCTGCCCCGCAAATGCCACAAAAGGCAGGTGGGTGTTCCCACTTTGGTGTAGAGCACTGCGATGATGGGCAGAATTGCCCAAGTCAACTAAATCACAGTGCAGGTTGGGCAGAGATTCCTACAGCAGTGTGGCCTTGCTGGAGTGTGTTGGCAGAAGTGCCTTAGGTCATGTGAGGAACTATGCCAGGTGGGAGGAAATTCCCTGAGCCACATGGGACCACTGGGACACTCCCAGCAATGTTGAGCACTCTGGAAGGCTGGCAGAGGATCCCCCAAGCTACTTAACGGGCATGAGTTCCCCTGTGGAGGAAGGTGGCAGGATTTCTCCAGCCGCATGTTATGCTGTAAGAGCAGAGCACCCCCCCACCCCCAGCTGTGTTTTATGCTACAAAGAGAAGAGTTCCCCCAGCTGAGTGGAGAGTGGGCATAATTGCCCTAAGTGAAGGGGAGTGGCCTAGAAGTATGCAGTGGTGTGTGAGATGAAAAGAAGAGAAAATAAACAAGACTAAGCCCACTGATACTGTGGGGGAAAAGAGAGAAGAGAGAGAAACACAAGTAAAAATATAGCTGAGCCCCTTTTGCCTGACCTCATGGGGCTGGAGGAGTTTACACCCTGCCCAAAGGCAGCAACAAGCTGTGGCTGTGTTGAAGTAAACTTCTTGGGCTGGTCAAAGGAGGCTATCTCTGGCTGAAACTGAGGTGGGTCTAAGATAAAGACTTAGTCATACTCCACTCTGGTGAACCAAATCTCCACAACTCCTTAAAACCTAAAGGATCTGTGCTACTTGTCTTTATGGTGATCCTCCTGTGACCTGGCAGTGTGGAATTTCCTTCTCAGTTGGTTTCCTGCATTCATTTCTGCGGAGTCCCTCTGGTATGTGTTACTCAGTCATCATCTTGCTGTAAATCCTCTAAAGATATATTTTCTTGGATGTTTCCTTTAATTCTATCAAGAAACTTGGATCAGTTATCTTACAGAAACATTGTCCTGTCCATCTTTATGTGATGGGAATTAGAGCTTAACTCTTTTATCACATTTTAGGCCTCAGTTACTCACAAGGACTTATTTTTCTCTAATTTTATTGATGCTGTTGCTGAGAATGTATACATAAAACACACTAATCCAACAGTTTCTACAAACACAATTCTGTGACATTAATTACTTTGCGTGGTGCAACTATTCTCTTCCTCCCTTTTAAAATTGTTTTTCCATCATTAGCATACACTCTTCTAAGCATGATGTCCTTTTCCAAGAACTGGTCTCTACTTTCAACATAACCAAAGAACATTAGATGAAGTCTTGCCATCTTCAATCATACATTCTGGCTGTACATGTTTAATGATAGATGTGCTTGTTTTTCTGGCAGTCTACAGTACTTTCAATATTCTTAACCAGCATAATAATCAACATAACAACTTTTCTGCTTTGATCCTTATTCATTGTAAAATTTAATATACATATGAAGTATATGCTCAATGAAATACATTCTTTGATTTCTTGACTGCTGCTTCCATGATGTCAGAGTTTTCTCCCTTTATCATGATGTCTATTGGTCTAGTTGTGAGAATTTGGGGGTTTTTTGCATTGATTTTTTGCATACTGAAGGCTGCAGTCTGACCTTCATCAGCAAGTGGCTCTGACTTTGGGCAATGATGTTTGTGTTATCTGCATATTGCAGGATGTTAATAGATCCTATTACCTGATCTTATTACCATGTTCTTCATATAGTCCAGCTTCTTGGGTTATTTTCTCATCAGACAGTTTGAATAAGAATGGTGAAAAGATACAATCCTGATAAATACTCTTTCTAAATTTAAAGCATGCACTATCCCCTTATTTTGTTTGAACAACTGCTTTTTGGACTGTGTATATGTTCTACATGAGCACATTTAAGTATTGTGGAAGTCAATTGTTTCAGGGGTTTATCCAGCTTCAAAAGGTCTGGAGTTTATGATGATTGGAAAGTCTGTTCTGCATTTTGTCCCTTTGATCAGGATTCCTCTATAGAATCTGTAATGAAAACTCATAAAGCCTTTAAATATATCTTCTTCCATATTCCCTTTTGTTCTTTCAGTGACTTTTACTGAATAAAATCTCACATTGTATGTTTGAGTAGGTGCTTGGTAAATGTTGTTAAGCTTTATTCTAAGATTCCTGGCTTTGGTGTAGGCTGTGCTTCATAGCTAATGTAGCTCTAGCTTATTTTCATACATTACCAACACTCAAGAAAGTGAATGCATTTGCAACAAATGACAGATTTTGTTGTTTTAATTTTGTAAACTGCTTAAAATCTACTCCACTTCTTTTAGTTTTCAAGATATTTTTTATTCAGATGAACAATATGGCTAATCATTTCTGAGTTAATTTGGTACTGCGTGAAAAATGTAGCTTGTGTATGATCCCAATGTTACAGAGAAATAAATATCCATAAACAAGATATTCATCTGACCTTGAAACTCTTTTCTGAACATCTTTCTCTCATGTACTGATGCCAATTTCTATGAACTGTTAATATGTTACCTTAAATTGATAAGAGTCAATGCCTTTTGTGGTAATTCTCTTTAGAGGAAAGCATTATAGAAAATTCTCTGTTATGGCTAAAATTCCTGAGGCTTTCATTCTAATGCTATGCTATGGGAACTTAGGTAAGACAATTGACTATCATGCAACTTTTATTTCATCTATAAAATGTGAGTATTGAACAAGATCACCTTCTATAGCATTATTTTTGGCAGCAAGTTAGCTCAACATTTTAAATCAGACCACATGGAATAAATATTAGAGACTGGTAGGACTATAATGATAAGTTCTATCCCAGCACACCCAGACCTCATGGAAATTGGCATAAAGAACAGGAAAGGCATTGGGATTGGAAGTCACTCTCTCCCAGGATCTAGTTAAGTAAACAGGCCTCTTTGTCTCTCTGGTCTTCTCTGCCTAGCTGCAACATTCTCTACTTTCCACCACTGGCTTCCTTGCAGCTTCAGCCTACTTACTTGTGGGCCATAAAGGTCCTAGCTCCAATTTTACCTTGACCTTCTAACTCGGTGAAACCCCTGTAATTATCAGACACATCCTCTTCATTTCCCATTTTAAAATTCAAGAAAGAAAGTTATTGTTTTAGCTCATCATTTCAAGCCAGATTCCATAAATCAAAGGCTACTGCCCAGTCTGTGGAATTTATGCATTCGTGTCAAGTGTCCATTATAGTTCAATGAGTTGTAGCCAGTGAGGAGTGAATCAGCTAGTTTATTTGGTACCAAGGTAGGAATTAAGGATAGTAGAAGCTGTATTCCTAAAGAGTATCTATGTCATAGAACATGTATACTTATTCTTAGATGTATACTTAGATGTAAACTATACTAAAATATAATAGAAAATATATTCCTTAAAATAAAAGGAAAAGCTATTCCTAAAGTGTATGTTCTTTAGGAATACAGTTTCTACAGGCAGACAAGTACACTGGACAGACAGGCAAATAGCCTGGACTATGCCTAATATATCTTTCATCTCTGAATTTCTTCTAATCTGAAAGTAAATATAATTCTTAATGCAAAAATTATAGGAGAGAAGGCTGTAATGGATAGCATTTCAGAAGTTAACCATTGGATGGGAGTGATTTTGGTTGTTATTGTTAAAATATAAATTTCACTGTAAAATATATGAGGGAGCTTCAAAGAGTTCATGGAAAAGTGGAATTAAATGACAATGTAACTTTTATACAATTTTTTTCAAGCTTTTAAAATGAGTTACCTTTACAATGGATGAATTGCATCTTGCCTCTTAAGAAATAAGTTGTGTTTGGTAGATTAGATTAAACTCTTTGTGGAGCAAGTACCATGGAGCTTAAAAGGGAAAAAATAATGGGGAACTGAGTAAAATTCTCTGGAACCCTGGTGGTGTAGTGGGTTATATGTTTGCTTGCTAATTGCAAGGTCTGCAGTTTGAAACCACCAGCAGCTCCACTGGAGAAAGAGGAAACTTTCTACTTCTGTAAAGACTTAACATTCTTTGCAGTTAACAATCTTACAGGTAATCACTATGCTACCATGGCTCTTTATTTTGTCTCAATAAATGGCAATTCCATTCACTTTTGGCTTAGGTTCTGAACCTGATAGTTACTCCTGACTCCTCTATTTTTATCATCTCCCACATCCAATCCTTCCCTCAGTTGTGCAAAATGTAGTTCAAATTCCATTATTTCCTCCATTGCTATCTGACTAGTCAAAGTCATGGTCTAACTTAGACCACCGCAGTAGCCTTGTAACACATACAGTCTGGCACCCTCTGAAAATCTATTTATATACTAGCCAGAATGATGCCTTTGAAACAAGTCAGAGCCTGTCTTTCTCTTCCTGTTAGCTCTGCAATGGCTTCCCATCACACCTAGAGTAAAAGTTCAAAGACCTCCCTATGTTAGATCTCTATTGTTGCATAATGAAGTTCTCCATAATGGAGTGACTTAAAAGTACACTGATTATCTCACAATTTCTGTGCTTCAGGAATTCAGGTGATGCTTACTTCGATTGTTAAAGTCTCTCTGCAGGTTGTAGCCAAACACCTGGCCGGGATTATAATCTCATTTGAAGGCTCAACTGGAGGAGAAATGGTTTTCCAACTCATGCAGGAAGCTTCAGGACCTCCTTGCTGGATGTTGGCCAGAAACTTGCCTCAAGTACTTTCCATGTGGATCTCTCACAACACATGGTTTCCTTTAGAGTAAGAAATGTAGAACGAAAAAGAGAGATAGCATGACTCAAACCATCATCTCTTGATAATCTCGTCTTGGATGTGATGCCTTTTCACCTCTAGCATATTCTATTTGTTAGAAGAGCATTATGAACCACAAATCACATCAGAAGGCTATGGGGAGGGGGTTTCACACACACACAAAATTGACTAAAAGTGATTATCAGTTGGAGGCAATAATTGAGGGCCAGCTCCATAAACTACCTATCGCACTCAACATGAACTTGGCAACCCCTCCAATTACATTTCTTAGCACCTCCATCTCCTTTGTCAATCAGTTTTACCTTGAACATACCAAGCACATCCTACTCAGAGCCTTTGCACTTCAAAGGATGTTACTGCTCCCTTAGCTGGCTCCCTCATTTCATTCACATTTCTGTGGAAGCATCATTTCCTCAGAGCAGCCTTCCTATTTTCCAATATAAATCTACATTAGTTGTAACTCCCTGTCATTGCTTATTCTTTATAACAGTTATCATACTTGGTATTATGTTATATATTTACTTCTTTTTTCCCTCACTGAAAATATATAAGCTCCAAGGTCATGGGAAGTATGTTTTGTCCCTTGCTTTATCCTCAGTGCTTTTCATATAATGACATATCCCCCTTCTTAAAATGTATCAAATAAGTATAAAAAATGTAGACAAAAATTTATGCACGGCACTCTTCACTACTGTTTCATTAGTATTATGAGAGGAAAAAGCCTGGAAAAAGAAAAAATGCCCAATAGCGAGGTTGTGTATTTTATAGTGTAGCTATTATTTTAAATAGCTAAAACCAACATTCAAAAAATAACATTAGACTTCTTTAATAATAATTTTGAAGAGAAATTGTGGGATGAAATTTATATATACAGAATGCATCAAAATTTGTGAAATAATTTCTAGAAAAAATTATAGAAACATGCCAAAATATGAATGCTGATTATCTCTCTCTGGTGGAATTATTGGAGTTTTTATTTAAATGATCATTTTCTATTTTTTCATCACTCTATTTTGTGAGTTGAAAACAATGAGAAAGATGAGACTGCTTCTGTAAAGATTTACAGTATGGAAAACCCCATTTAGGTACACTGTGAACGGGGCAGAACTGGATGGCAGTAAGCTTGAGTTTGCATGTAACTTTACATGTGTCAGTGTAGCAAATGCTCTGAAAAGCTTGTCAGAGAGGGAAAGGAGGAGGAAGAAGGACGAATGAGTGGGGGAGGGAAGGAAAAACAGAGAGAATAGCTAGGTAATTTATCTGTCCTTCATTTTATCCTTTCCCCAAACAGTTATCTGGAGTTGACATTGAGTAAGCCATCAATCTAAGAGGGAGAGAGAGAGAGGTATGGAAGAGTGATGGAGGAAAGGATAGAGAGAAAAGTGATTGATTGATCTTTATTTAGCTGAGATCCCCAAAAATGCTTTCGTGTTTCCCATTCACTCTGTTTTAAACTGGAGAGGCTACAGACTCAATTGATCCAATTGCAAGATAGGAAACCCAAAAGGATAGCAGACAGAAAACATGGGCCCCTAACCCAAGACATGAAAATATTTGAAACGATCCATCTGGACTATAACCTGTACATGTTACTTGAGAGGGGAAATCCTGTTTCCTATGAATTGTGTAGGCTGAAAATAAGTCACAGCTCTGTTTTACAAAGTAGATCAACAAATTATTGTGGTTTTTCTCATTTATTTGAATTTGTAACTGACTTTGGGGTAATGAGATAGACAAATGGTTGGAACAACTGTATGGTATAAATTGCTCCAGCTGACGATGCCATAGCAAAATTATTACAGGCAGATTCAAGATGCAAAAATTATTTATTTGACAGCAAGCAGAAACACAAATTACTCAGGCTGTGTCATGTGCTTCTATAATTGCTCATAAATTATTATGGCTCATGTTAAAATTCTGCCAGTTTGCAGAGACCACATGGTTTATTTTAAATAAGAAAAAATCACAAATTTTAGGGGTTGGAAAGTATAATTTTCATTATAAAAGAATTACTAACATTGGAACGTGGCAATGTGTGTACAACTTTTAAAAATTTGTTATAACCTATCTCTTAAAATCTTCATTTCCAAACAGCTTTTAAGACTCTAGTGCATGCAAAACAGCACCAGAAAAATCTGACACTGGAATTGTACTAAAATATTATTTATCATAACTTAAAGTTCATGATGAAGTGAATGTGCCTTAAACCTTCTCTACTTTTCTTATAACGTAGCTTTCCTGTATTTGCTCCTAAAACTGACATTATGTTAGGTTTTGGTGGGCTTATATCTGCATAGCCATTTGAGCTGAGTTTAATGATTGGAATAAATTTGTTTTAGCCCAGGAATAAATGCTTGGATAGTCAACACAGTGTCTCTCCACTCACCATTGTTAGATGACACTGTAACTCAATAGTTAAATAGCAATATAGACAATTTAGTTGATTTATTTATGAAAGAGTGACAAGCATTGTGGCTTTAGAGTCAAGAATGGAGTTTTAACTCATTGTGTGGCATGAATAAGATGCATAGCTTCTCTTAACTTCAGTTTCCAATGTAACTTGGAATAACCAAGTTTTCCAACCATGACTATTTTGAGGAAGAAATAAAAATATATGGGAAAATGTTTTGTGATTCAAGGCCTGTAGAAATGTAAGGTATGCCCTTGCTGCTGAAATGAAGAAGAGATTGTGCTTCACAATACTATTCAGCATGTCCATAGACAGGGATAACTTTAGAAAATATGAAGCTCACAAAGAACAAGGCACAGAAGTAATCCAGGACATGTTATATATGAGAATGGTGGCCATATTTGTCTCTGGAGGAGATGACAAACATAAATCTCCCTAAGCAATAATTTTTCATGTGTTCAAAACAGTATTATAACTGAATTTTGTTTTTAAAAATACCCAAAGAGAAACAAAAAGGGCTCTTCACACCCACACACCTGCACACCCGCACTCTGCTTATGAAAATGTGGACACTGTAAAGCTGTATATAGAAAGAGAGTTAACCAAGTCTCTTGGAGTTTCTTTAGATCAGGGATTCCTTTAGATAAGATATCTGAAATCTATGGCCCTAGGACCACCACAGGACAACCAGCTATGTATACAAATAAAGTTGTATTGGAACTCAGTCATACTTATTTGTTTATGTATTGCCTACAACTGCTTTCACACTACAACAGCAGAGTGAAGTCACTATGAGTACGTCCCGACCTGTAAAGCTGAAATATTTACCAAAAACCTGCCAATCCCTGCTCTAAATCATGCAGAAAAGGCAGCTTTGGAAGCATTATCCCCCTTCCGATCTCTGATGAAAGGCACTTCTTTCCCCTGAAGTGTAGAAGTTTTGTAGAAACTTCAGTGGCCTGAGGAAAGAACATAAAAAGATCAGCTGACAAGACTCTTGTTTTTGCTTTGGGGTTCTTTTCAGTTGTTCCAACTTTTCCCAAATAGCCAGGGAGTCTAGGAGCCATTCTTCACTAAGTGGAGCTCCCTAGTAAGTTTACAAAGATTTTATTTTTCCTACAGATATTGTAGGTAGGCAAATTGAATGTTCTAGAACCTTTTAGAGCTCTGCTAATATGTCAAGTATATTTCACAATGAATTAGTAGAACCCACATGTGAGACACCCCCCCACCCCCGACACACACACGCAACAAATACCTCTGTGCTTCCTACCTTGGTCTCTGGGAGCTTCAGTACATTTTTGGTCCCCAGGTCTCACACATTACTAAAATGGCAGTTTCCAGATAATAAAAGGGAATAACTGCTCAAAAGAATGACTTAGGACAAAGTAGGGCAAGACTTGACCAAGGGCCTTTCTTGCTGGCACTTGCCTGTATTTAAGGGTTTGCCATCCAGACAACTGATAAATTAGATGTTTGTTGTGGCAAGCTGAAGATACCTTTGCCTTCCTCTCAACAGCTGAAAGGGGTGGGCGGGGGGAGAGGGAGAATAACCTAAAAGGATTCCAATTGATTTTACAAAAACAAAACAAATCTTGCATTTTCTTGAGTTGACAACATGATGTCACATAATCAAACCATGCCTCAAAAGCAGTAACTGATCTGTTTCTCAGTTCCTTTTTGAATAGGTGATGTAGGCGGTAAGAATGGAAGTGTCCGCAGCTGATCCCAAAGTTTCCCATTTTGGATTACCATTAAGTGTAGGCCATGGGGGAATCCACTTATCACCCTTTGTTTAGAACCATCCTGGTTGAGAACAGAAAACTCGTCATTAAGGGGGAACAGTCTGTCTTAAGCAAACAGAGACAAGTTGGTTATCCTAAGTGGGTAAAATACTCTAGATACTGTGCAAATAAATGTGGAAAAGATAGGTGATGTACCAGCTAGTGGCCGAAGTGAGAACTGCTAACAAACACAGGCAACAGGGCAAGGGCAAGGGCAAGGGCTCTGCCATACCTAGAATACTGCAGGGGTTCCCTGGCTTTGCTTTCCTTGAGTATTTTGAATTCACAATCTATCTCTGCTATGGATTGGCACTATAGCATTGTGTTTGAAACCTCAATCTTGGGACATCTGGCCTTCAAAATTGTGAATTGGGACAATATTGGGACATCTGGCCTTCAAGATCAAGTAATTTTGTTCTTTAAAGTAACCTACTTTTATTTTTTTGTTGAAACACGATTGGGTAACCAAGTCATCTATTAATATCATTATTATAAAAGTTTTTCTTAATAATTTCACTGTACTGTAAATTTCTTGAGAGCAAGGGCCATATATTAGTTGGTGGTGTAGCCCCTGAGTCTGCTTTAGTGTCTGACAGAAAATGCTTGTTGAAAACGAGTGACTGATTCCCAGAAATAGGGAAAGGAGAACTGAAATGACCCCCTCAGTACACACATACAAAACCAAGTAATAATCCAACTCACTGAGTCTTCTCTAGTCTCATCTACCTGGAAAAGTCAGGCAGGAGCTAGTGATTTCAGCTGCTTCTTTTTACTTATGGAGCATCTAACCTGCTATTTTGGGGGAACGAAGACATTTTACAAGAAGCTGTGGTGGCATTGATGAGTGAGCAGTTGGACTGGTAACCACAAGATTGGCAGTTCAAATCCACCACTGCTCTGCAGGAGCAAGTTGTCACAACTCACTCCTGTAAAGATGCATAGCCTTGAAAACCTTGTATAGTCTTGGAATCAACTCAGTCGCAGTGGCTTTTCTGGTTTTTATTTTATTAGTTTGTTTTTGATAGTTTCACCAATATACAGCTCAGTACCATACATTTCACTAGCTGAAGCACATTTACAGGACTTATCCAACCATCACCACTATACATACCAGGATATTACTTCTTCCTTGTCCTTCTTACCTCTCCATTTCCCGCCCACTTCCAGTTGATGTCTCTATAGGTGTACATATCCTAGGTTTCATATACAGAAAACATATCAAACCAAAACACAAACAAACAGCCCAGCAGCAATGGCAGAATGAGGTAAAGAAAAGCTGCACTAGAAGACAAAGTAGAAAACATCCCAAACTGGAACAATTGTTATTTTCAATTCAGTTTGTCAGTCTTGGCTCAATTTTCTAAGGCCAGGAGTTATTTGTTTGTTTGTGTTCGCTATCACTTTAAACCTCAGGAAAATCAACAAAGAATGACTCCACCCTTTATAAAAAAATTGAAATCCTTAGAGGGGAACATGTGGAAATCCTTCTCAATCATGGCACTTGACCCATCCTGCTTATTCTTGGCACTTGGAGAGGTGATTATGAGACACTGGCCAGATTCCAGATTAATCCAAAGGCACGTGAAAAGGGATAACTGTCAGCACAGCAAGAAGAACACGTCTGCTTCACATACCTATCTGGAGACAAGCTGACCCAGATTTGTGAATACAGTTAGGTGCACAAGAGAAACATGTAGTGGGGAGTGGAGAGGAAACTGTTTAATTGGCAACTCTTCTATAAATAAGACATAGTCCAAACTCACTGAAAGACCATTTTAAAAAATTCTATCAAATGTTACAAGCCTTATCATACATTATTACCTCACTTCCATCCGTTTCTCTTTGTCATCATTACTACTCTGTGGAATTTGGATTTTGCCTTTCTTCAGCCAGGTAACTAGGCAAACAGGGTTTAGCATGCGAACTTCTCTCACCTCTGGTCTGAATCCACAATTAAAAGAGTCCCCAGGTCACTCACTGGAGCAGTGAGATAACAGTTTGACTCTGATATTTAGATCTAATGAGGTGGTCGAAGGGTTGGCTCGGTGTTCTAGGATGAGGAGGTAGGAGTATTTATCATTTTGTGATCTCAAGATTTTGCTGGTTCTCTACCCAGGGGCCTCTTCCTAAGGTAGGATTCTTTTCCCTCTGTGAGCCACTTAGATGGGTTGAGATGAGATGTAAGAGAAAATACATATATTTACCTTTATTCGGTCAGTTTTATGCTTCTTCTGGGCTTACGCCAGCTGCACACTTGCCACACTCTTGAACCATTGCTAATGAGAGCCAGGTATCCGCTGATTAGGTTGGTCAGTCCCTTTAACAGGAGATGGCAAAGACAATTCTCTGAAAACAGCTTCGAAAGGGCAGCAGATCTAAGAGAGTGCGCAGCACCCTTGCCTGCCCAATACACACATCAACAGAGCAGCTTCCCCAACAGCCTCCCCTGCTGCAGAAGTAGGACAGCTTTACCAAAAAAACCCTGTAAACTTGAACAAGTGCCTGTTCAGGAGAGACAGGGAAAGAACATGAATTTGGGGGGCAGAGATACCTCGTTTTAGCACTTCCTGATCATTGTTGCTCTCGTTAGTAGTATGTATGCAGTGTACTAGAGGCCGAGGTCTAAGTTGAGTGCTCTCTATCAGGGTTTTCTAGGCTGTACTTTTTATGTAGCCATGTCTTTGTCCTGGGAGTGGCTGGGGGTTGCAACCACCAGCATGTAGTTGGCAGCCAAACATGTCGCCATTGCGCTAACAAGGTTCCTTGCAGGAACTATTCATTATTGCTAATAATAGTAATGATTATAATGATAGTGGTAGCATGAAGAAATGAATCTTGTTTTCAACTTTTCAGGATAGTTCTCAGCAGGTCTGACAATTGCAGATATAGGAACGCTTAGTAGTAGGTATGAGCCTTAACATTTTAGGAAATACTGCGCGTATCAGTCGTGGACAAGTTGGCTCCTACTGGCAACCTGACTGTAACTGATTATCCTCATAATCTCTTTTTGCGATGTTAAAATATTTGCTATGCTAGTTTATCACGGTTTTTCCTATATTATCATGTTGTTTACATTCTGTTTTCCAGCTGACAAGTACCAGTGATTAAAAAACAACCAACCAAAGGAAAAAAAAAAACACTTTTCCTTTGTTTTACATCTCTTCGTATAAGGTCATTGTTAGCAAGCTGGAATTGTTTTGTACTAGAGCAGAAGCTGTGGCTGCGTACTTTTGACATTTATGATATTGGTAATATTTTTATGAGGTGGCTGGGAGAGGGGACAAGAGAGAGAGACCTGAACCACCTAGCCAGTGTTTTCTGGCTTTCAAAGCTGCATAGTACAAAATCTAGTTCTCCGCCTGAAGTTTCATTTATAAGAGTAAAGAGCAAAATTCTTTACCATCATCCACCAAGTCTTGTTCAGTTTGAGAGGCACTAACAGATTTCCCCACCCAAATGATTTATCTCCTTCATGTCGCCTTTCAGGGTCTTTGGGAATCATGCAGATTTACTGAATTAGGCCATCCCATTTCCTAATATCATGGGTTGAATTATGCCAACCTCCCTCCCCTAAAGTATGTGCCAATTTCTCTGGGACATGTTTCTCAGTGGTTTGCCAGTTATGGAATGAGGTAATGTGACAGTTATGTAATGATCTCCCATGTTGTGGTCAATGGTGATAAGCCAACTAGGTTCTGGATGGTAGGGGGACTGTTAAGGCACGGCTGCTACCCCAAGGAGGAGATGAGGTCTGCCATGCCTGAAGGACTGAACCTGCTGGGCCAGCGACGAGGGGGCACACAGGCAGGCTAGAAGAATAGGGAGCAGAGTTACTGTTCCAGTGAGTCTGGAAGTCAGAGCTGAAGCCCACGGTCAAGGAGCCTCTACTCAGAATCCAGAGATAGTGGCCAACACTCAGCGTCTAGAAGGCAGGGCCCTATCTGGCCTCAGAAAACAGGAGACTCTTGAGCCGTAATGTAAATTCTTCTGCTGATTTTTAACTTGCTTGGTGCCGGTTAGTCCTCCTTTCTCTGCAATGGTTCCACTTGCCTACCAAGTGCCTGGTCTACTACTACTCTACCAAGGAAAAGTTGAAATCTAGATTCACAGATGAAGAGGAATTTTGCCCCAGGATGGATTTTGGACTTGGAAGATTTGGGGGGATGATGTTATAGGGTTTTGTATATGACAAAGTCATGACTTTTTTGGAGGCTAACAAGTAGAATTTCATGGATTGAGTTGTGTTTCCCCAAAATATAGTCAACTTTCCCAGGCTATGTTCCTCAATGGTTTGGCAGCAAGGGAATGATATAATGTGGCAGCTGTCTGATTGATAAGCCAAGTAGGAAAGAGGATTAAGGGTCTTATGCAACATCCTTAATCCTACCACAGGTCTGTTCTGATATAAGTACAGTTTCCCTGAGGCACATCCTGTAACACCTCTTATCTTACAAGAGTTAAAAGAAGAGTGAAGCAGAGAACCAAGGACCTATTGCCACCAAAAAAAGACCAGGGCAGAGTGCACCCACTTGAAGTAGGTTTTTGTGCTGGGAGCCTCCTCTGCCCAGGGGAACATTAATACCAAGACACGGGGAGCTCTCCAAGGAGGGCTGACCTACAGATGCTAGAAGGAGACAAGAACTTCCTAAACTTTAAGCCAACAGAGAAAGAATACTTCTCCTAGAATTGGCACTTTGAATTCAGATTCCGAGTTTTACTGAAATAAAAGTAAATAAATTTCTATTTCTTAAAGCCATATACTAGTGCTATTTATTTTCTAATCATACTAGACTCACTAAGATACCTAGTAGGAGTAACAAATTGCCTGGCAGGATATTATTAGATTTTAACCTGGATTCCTTTGTCAGCTAATACCATCGCCAGGTAAAGCTGGTGTTGACATGAGACCCTTGATAAAAAGTGTGGATTGGGTAGAAGAGAAGAAAAAAGAGTTACTAATCCTCTAGTAAGTCACACTATTCTTCAAAGTGTATAATAAACATTATATGGTAGAGTAAAAAAGAACCACATGCTTTGAGAATATCTGCGATAATCTGATGTTCTCATTCGTAAAATAGAGATAATAGCTCTACCTTCCAGGTAAAGTAATTGTAGGCAAACGGCATCAAAGTGGGCTATACTTAACTCCTGAAAAGGGACATCCATCATTCTTGGTAGAGAGTCAATGAAAAACAGGAAGCCTCCTGATACGATGATTGACACAGTGGCTTCCAAAATTGGTGCAAGCTCAGTAAGTGTGAGGCTGGCTGGTGCAGGATTGGGCAGCATTTCATTCTGCTGCACGGAGAACAGGTGTGAGTTCCAAACCATTGAGCGGCCACGTGTGTTCGCCATCATATGATGATCCATATACACTATCTTAGGGAAGCCTCACAAAAACCCAAGTGAATAGTAATGATTAGTTCAATATTTCATATGAGGAGCCTGAAGTGCACAGAAGGGAAATCGTGTTTCCCAAACTTTCAAATGTAATTTCATTGAGAGAAAGGAACCCTGTTGGTACAGTGTTTCAGGACTTGACTACCAGCAGGAAGGTCAACAGTGCAAACCCAGTAGCTTTCCATGGGAGAAAGATGTAGCAGTCTGATTCTGGGAGGATTGGCAGTCTTGGAAACACTCTGGGGCCCTTCTACTCTGCCCTCTCTGGTCGCTCTGAGTCAGAATCCATGGCCATGGGTTTCTTTTGCTTTGGGTTTATAGAGAAAAATGAGAAAAGATGTGGGCTCATGAACATAAGATTGCTTCTACCAACCTGAAGCAGCTGGCCATCCCAAATCTTACTGACTCTCTACAGAGCTGAGAGATCAATGTCTTGGCATCCCCATAATCTATCTATAGTACACAGATGAAGACCAGGTTCAACTACCTGATGTAGATGGCATGCTTGTTACAAAAAAGAGAAATGTTACAAAATCAAATATCAGAATCAGTCAAACCTCTGTTTGAATTAAAGCCCTGCCATTGATTGGGGTTGTATGATTTTGAGACCTCAGTTTCTTCATTTGAAAACTGGCGAGTATATAGCGTGCATTATATAGTGAGGAACACGCAAGTCCTAGGGGTGCAGCAGTTACACTTTGGGCTTCTTACTGCAAGGCCCGCAGGTCAAAACCACCAGCTGCTCCCTGGGAGAAAGACGCGGCTGTCTGCTCCCATCAAGAGTGATGGCCCTGGAAACTCACAGGGGCGGCGCTACCCTTCCCTATAGTGTCACGATGCGTCTGGCAGTGAGTTTTGTTTTTTAAGGTGAAGGACTAGGCTGTGTTTCCTTTTGTTGTGCAGAATGTTACTATGAGTCAGAACTAACTTGAGGGCACCTAACATTAACAGCTACATATATATTTTGATCTGAAAAATTCTCTATATATGCACGTCTGTGGATTGTCAAGAACAGTGGAATATCTGATGCTCTACCTCTTTGCTCACTAATGAGGGAGGCTGCCACAGTTCCCTGAGTACCAGCAGAAGGCTCAGACTCCTAGGTCAGAGATACGGGACTTCATAAATTAAGTGATAGCTGTAGCCAGAATATCAACATATGGGCTGGCTCCCAAGCCCTGATTCTCATAAGACAACACAAATAGGGCCAAATAATTCACTGCATTACAGGAGGGGAAGCTAGAGTGTAGGGAAGCAGTATATTTTATAATGGACAAGGAACATGTCTGGGTTTTGCCCTGGTGAGAGTATGTCTTTCAAGTATATTCACGATGCAAACATCTTGGAAGAAATCGTCCAGTTAATGCCTCTCCTCACATGATACAATGTCAAAATGACAGCAGCAACAACAACAAAAAACTGCTTCCTTACAGTAATCGACTTTCATCCTGGTCACGGACCTCTGAACATTTCTGCAGTAACACTAATGATACTAATAATAATACATTAAACCAAATGATGAGCACATCCCCCCACCTGCCGATGGGCAGACATTGCTACCAGAGTGATGAGGGATACTGATGGGAAAATTAAGTCAGGATCAGGGAAAGGAAGCATACCCCTCTCAGAGAAGACAAGTGCATATCTGTTGGTAGGAAACATGGGAGAACCAACTTCCTAGAGGGAGGTGATACTAACAATATTTCAATGACCCTAAGGTGGGAGTATTCTTGACACTATGTTCCTAATAGACCACATTGGTCCAAGTTTTTACATACCCCCTGGGGACCCAGGCCATGGGCCATATAATGCTGTGACATTGAACCCTGTATCTTCAAGGCACACAACACATTCACAACATAGCAGAGAGATACAATATGGAAACCCCACTAGGTGAACTAGGCTCGACTTCAAACACACCTGAACCTGAATTCCCTACTTGCTGTATTAAAAACCCCAAACCAACATGACTAACATCTAGTCTTTGCTGACTCATAAGGATCCCCTGTGGATTTCTGAGGCCGTAACTGTTCACAGAAGTAGAGAGCCCAGGCTTTCTTCAATGGAGCTGCAGTTGGTGTCCAACTGCTGACCATGTGGAACACAGCCCGGCGCATCATCTCTATGACACCAGGGCTATTACTACTTGCCGTATTAGGATCGTATTACTCTGGCAGACGTGTGTCTGACATTGTCAGTGATTACTATTGTAAGTTTTGCTTGACCACCAACTCCCATTGTTTGTGTAAATAGTGTCCGTCATGTAAGGATTTATTCTGTACACATCAACAATCCATGCATTGAAATTTGTAGATACCCTACATTCGTTCAATCTCCCTTCTTCAGTAATGTTTTAAAATTACTACCACGAACTAATCAATGATACTATACACAAAAGGAGCCTAGATTCTAGGGAGATGATCAATAAGATTCTCAATCATAAAACAACTAGGATGTCTAAGGTGAACCAGAGGTAGATCAAATACATAGATTCAGGAGTGGATCTGGGGCTTGTACTTAATCCTCACCCCCATCTAAGAACAATTCATTCTTATGACATAGCCCTGCTTGATATTCGCCCTCATGAAGGAAACAGGGTGTTAACACAAATGTGTGGTGAGGGAATAGCTTGGTGCCCAACAAGCAGCCATCTAAGTGAGACCTCAAATAAACCCACACAGGAGAAGCACACCAACATCTGCAACCCAAGATTATAAATTATATAATGCAAATCTGAATGAAGGAATAGCACCTGAGCTTAAATTGTGAGATTCTGGTGAGCAGAAGGCTATGGATAACAGCGGAAGCCCAAAATACATGCGTAGGATCTCCACAAGGAATAAGCTCAGTGATTTCCCTCTAACCAGATTTGAGGGATGGGAATAATGTAGTTTTCAGACAGAGAATATTGGAGAGACGACTATAAGAGTATTGGCGAGATAACTATAGTAGATCAAAATAAAAATCTGACTTGAATGGCTAAAACCTTGACATTTGAGTTTTCCTTTTGCTTGATCTAGTTTTTCATATCCTCTGTGTATTTTTCATATTGGGGTTTATCGTTGTTGTATTTTGCCATTGTGGGTAACCTTTTGTATTCTCTGCCATGTATTTTTCTACTTTTTTTCAGATATGAAATCCAGGATGAGTGGATCTATATAGACAATAAGTAGAGTAAGGGTTCCGGGAGCAGAGGGTATGGCAGGTATGACAGAGGAGGTGTCTGTTTGTTTGGGGGTGCTGGTAATGGGGAGTTGATATCAAGGAGTACAAGAAGGAAGGTGCTTTGAAACTAATTTTGGTAGTGATTGTACAACACGGCTTGATAAGACTGAATGATTGAATGGTATGATGTCTGGATTATGGTTTGAAATAAAAGACAATATATTAAATATACAATATATTATAATAATTGATGATGATGCTGGCTTAGATGCGGGAAATATTGTCCCCCATTACTCAGAATGCTGAAATCTATACCCACATCTCACACAATTTAACACCAGTGGGCTACTTTGAAACTATCAAAATAGTATGTGTGGCAGACGGAATAGTGTGAAGAAGGTACCAACCCAAACCACCCAGAAGTAGAATAGCTAGATTACCAGAGCACTGTGAGAGGATCCAGGAGGCTGAAATATAATTCAGAGGGACAAGTTGTTGGGGTGAAAGGCCAGGAGGTTGAAAGAACAGTTGCTGACTGGGGTCCCCCAAACATATAGAGTTCACAAGATACCCCCTTGGGCCTGGGACTGCACAGAGGAATAGAAAATTGCTAAGATCCCATTAGTCCCCAAACAGCATCCGCCACTCTTAAAACAACCAGGAAATAAGATTGCTGGTCAACCATCCACTGGCATCTTGATTGTGCACAAAGCTTCTGATGATCCAGCCTGCAGGCTTGAGTCAGCACTAAGCAGAGAAAGAATGCTCATACAGAAAGCTCATACGCCATGCATGTCCTCCGTACACAAGCAACCTTATCTGTATCGGAGTGCTAGGATGGCCTGAGGAACGGTCCTATTCTGACAAGCATCCTCAGACTGAAAGCTTCCCTCGGGTATCCCCTCTGTGGAGAAATAACGGATGAGATTTCTGAGGTGGGCAGAGATACTGTACACAGCAGATCACCAATGATGATAGGTTCATGCATGAGATAGAACCACAAGTAATAATGGTCACAGGGTGACATATATAGGACCGTGTAGACAGACTATAGGAGCCCTGGTGGTGCTGTGGCTTAGTCATGGGGCTCTTACCTTTCAGGGCAGTGGTTTGAACCCATCTGTTTCTCTATGGAAGTAAAATGAGGCTGTCTCCTCCCAGAAAGATTTATCATCTCAGAAATCCTATATGTGGGGTCCCTATGAGTCAATATCAATTTGATGACAGTATGTTTGGTTTGGGTTTAAAAGCATAGTTTTGAATTTGGGGACCTTTCTAGTATCTCATTCCATTTGAGAGTCTGTTGGAATTAGGTAGAATACCTAAAGAATTAACTAACATTTTCAATCTCATACACTGCTGTTGGGATTGTGAAGTTGTACAGCCATGGAAAGCTCCATACTGTTTTCTCAAAAAAAAAAAATCTAACCCCTTGGTATATACCCTAAAAAAATAAGGAGCAACCATGAGTGGGTATATGCAAACCCTTGCTCATCACAGCGCCATTCACAATCTCAAGACTCTTGAAAGAGCCTAAATATCCCTCAGTGGAAGAAAAAAATAAACATTGGTACATATATACAATGGAATATTCCACATAGCTAAAGAATCATGATGAAACTATAAAATCCCTTATGACATGGATGGATATGGAAGATATGCTAAGCAAAGTTTGCCAATTGTGTAAAGAAAAAATATTGCATGAGACCACATATAAAGGAAAAAAAATCAAGAAAATATTTTCACACCCAAATAAACAGATTTGGATAGGTAGAGCATGGAGCAAAGGAGTGGAGGGGGCAGAGCAGGGAGGGAAAGAGAAAAATGTAGATGCAAAGCAATTAATAATAAATGAATAAAGGGCTCAGGAAGAGCCTAGTCTTCATGAACGTTTGAGTGAAAATCCCCCCCCTTTTTTGAAGTGGGGTTCTAAGAGTTCCAGACAATATCCATAAGTTATACGGTGTTAGGCAAGGGACAAAGGTGATCTAGGTCTGTAGTTCCCCCTTCCACCAGGGGCTGTGCATGGAGAGAGGGTGCAGACATCCTGGATATGTGAAGTACCTCTTCTTTCAGGCAGTCATTGAGCCAGTAGGAAAAGGCAAAATGAGATTGTTTAAAGGAGACTATTCAGGGCTGGAAGGGGTCTAAGATTCTCTCAGGTCCCAGCACTTAAACGAAGTTCAAACTTCCTGGGAATTCACTCTTGTGACCTCAGAAGTAGAGTCCCAGTTTACTTGTGAAGGCATACCACACTCTCACCAGGGATCCCCAAACTGTCCTCACAGATCCTGTAACAAGAGTTTGCTGGGGCCTAAAGTTAGAAGAGGCTGCTGGGCTATCTTTGGGATTGCTTGTATCTGACTCTGTAGCATGAGCTATCTGGATGTGGGTGTAGAAGACATATACTCACTCAAGATGGTAGCATATAGGTATAGAGACAACAAGATTACAGACATCGGCAAGAAGGTGAGGTTCTTGGTGGGTGGCAGAGACACTAGGCTTTCCCCTGGCCATTTTCCCCATGCCCTTTGCCCTGCCCCCACACCTTCATCATGATCCTGAAAGAGAATGGGTACGGTTACCGTTGTATTGTGTGCCGCATCACCAATCCCAAACCCATCACTATCAAGTTGATCTTGACTCATAGCAGTCCTAGAGGACAAAGTAGAACTAACTACTCCTTTGGGGTTTACAGACTCTAAATCTTTTTTTAAAAAACATTTTATTAGGGGCTCATACAATTCTTATCACAATCCATACATATACATACATCGATTGTATAAAGCACATCTGTACATTCTTTGCCCTAATCTTGATGGGAGCAGACAGCTTCATCTTTCTCCCACAGAGCCGTCGGTGGGTTTCAATGACTGATGCTGTTATTAACAGTCCAACACTTAACCCACATTGCCACCAGTGTCTCTTAGTTTATTCACAGTGCCCTGCATTTTAGGACTCGATGGCAGATGCTAATTTACCCTCCATCATATGACCTAACAACTAAACCAAGATCACTGCTATCACATTGATTCCAACTCATAGTGATCTTATAGGACCGAGTAGAACTGCCCCTGTCGGTGTCTGAGGCTGTATCTCATGATGGGAGTAAGAAGCCTCATTTCTCTCCCTTGGAACGCCTGATGGGTTCAGAATGACCTTGGAGTGAGCAGCCCAAGTCATAAGCCACACCACCACCAGTGGTCTCTTTGTTATATAGTAGAGAGAGCATAACTTGGGACATTGATCCTGGTACCCCTAATGTGTTTCTACTCACACTAACTGGAAGTCTTCCAACCTCATTACAAAACACAGCAGAAATCTCTGAATGTATGTATGCGTGCGCATGTGTGTGATTGTGGCCTAGGTAGACTTCACCCTTTCATGACCCATGGGACATAGAGTATTTAATTTCATTTTCCACCTCTGGGGTTTATTAGGAAATTGGTATCCCTCTTTTAGTGAGTACTGCCATCTAGTGGGTGCCTCAATAATGGTGTGAATCTGAAGAAAAAAGTCTTATCCCAAAAAAACCCAGCATTGGAGAACCCTTGGGACACGTGTGTCCCACTAAATGTATCAAAATCCATATTATCTCCCCCCAAATCACTTCATTTACGCTGCCTTTCATTACTGAAAACATATGGTTCCAACATAATATTCAAACCAGAAAACAATTTGGGCTTGAAAAGGTTAAGCACATTCCTAACCTGTACCCAAACTCACCTGGCCTACTTATATCTTACCTGTAAGACAGAAACCCAGAAGAGTTGTAGCTGGCCTGAAGGAATAGGGAATACCCTTCCCTGCCAGTTGATTTCTGTGCCAGGAAATATTTCCTGAAACTGTGTGTTATGACCATGTCAGACCCAAGTTGCCTTCATCCAGTCACTTCTTTGCTTTCTGCCCTGAGTGGGGGTAGGATGGAGGGAGCCATTTGGATGACAAGGAATGGCACCAGGAGTGTAGATTGTGGATGGAAAAGAAATCAAAGGAGTGAATGAAGGATTGGGAGAAGGAGATAAAGTTTGTCAAAGATAGAGGGGCTTGTTAGTCAGTATTTGGTGCACAGGTGTACCTGTGTTTGAAAATTTTACTGAAGTATAGCTGTGAAGGTGACATGCAATAACTTCTTGTGCTCCTAAAGACCTTGCCAGATATGCCAATAACAGCATTGTCGGTAAAGTGGAGGGGCAGCAAATAGTTGAAGGCCCTCAATGAGATGGTGTGACACAGTGGCTGCAACAATGAACTCCGTCATAGGACAGACTGTGAGGATGGCACTGGACCAGGCAGAGTTTTGATCTGTTGTGGATAGGGTGACTATGGGTCAGAACCATGTCGATGGCCCAGAACAACAACAGCAACATGCCAATAATGCAACGGATTGGTTTTGTTTGTTTGTTTTGAACTTGGCCATATTTCAGGTGATGCTTGTGGCAAGCAACCTCTAGGGAGAAGACACTTTCTCTCCCTGGACCAAGAGCGGGCTTGCTAACTACCCACTACAAAATTCTCCAAGTTTGGTGTTCCTTGACTCTGATGCTGATCCACTGCATGGGAAGCAGCCTTCTCCCCACCCCCTTCCCCCCCTGCCAGGCATCTCTCTACCCTTCCCATGGGGCTTGGCAAGGGGAGGGACTGGTGCAAATATCCCGATGCGCATATTGCTTGCTGTGCCTTGATAAAATCTCTTGCATCTGACACAGAAGTCTAGCTTCTTCTGCCAGGATCCAGGAACCAATAACGGGGTGGACTGGTTAGCTTGCATGTATGGTGAAATCAAATCTTAGACCTGAAAATAGTATATGCACATGTTTTAAATATGCCAGTTTAGATGAATGTTCTGAAGTGAACACAGCTGTGACTCAGCACCCAAATCCACAAGGAACAGAGGAGAAGCATCCCGGAACAGTCAGAAATTGATGGGCCGCAGATGGGTGGGGAGGGCAGTCTGGGTGGCTCTGGCTTCAAGGCCCTCCTAGGATGATGTGACAGGCTGGATGGGCAGCAGACTTCTGAACTTGAAGTGCTGGATCACCGGGAACTTCTCCAGGCACTCAGCCTTATACATTCGGAGGAGACCCTGGTTTACTTTGGACCAGGAGAGGACAGCACTGAAGTTCCACAGCTGGTTGGAGTGCTCAGCAAAGCGGCCCGTTTTCATCTCAGTAATGAACAGAATGCACTCCAGGAACATGTAGTCCTGTGGTTCTCATTCACGGCCTTCTCGCCCACAAAGTGTCTGGACTCCAGAGAGGGGTGGTCTATCAGCTGTGAGCTACCCCAGATGAAGGGCAGAAACTGGAAGTCATCCAGGCCCCTCATGCCCTGGCTTCTGACTGGCTCCATCCGGTACATCTTCTGGAGCTTCCGCATAACCTCAAGGTACCTATTGAACACCCTGAAGACAATAGTTATTTGGTCGTCCACCTGGAACACCCCAATCTTGCAGAGACAGCAGAGAAAGGCAGCACGTTACAAGGAATCAGTAATGAGATCTCTGAGAAGCTTGTCACATTTCCCAGGCCTCTTGGGGAGGCAGCTTAAGCACATGGCACTACCTAACTGCTAGAGTAATTCCAATTAAACATCCATTCAAGAGCCCGCGTGGCACTGGCGAGAGGTGGAGCACAGTGGCACCTGAGGATGGGGGAGCGCCCTCTCTGGTATCCTTCTCTTCCCATCTCCTGTCCTTCTCCTCCCTCCTAAGATGAGATGAGTTGCAAGGGGCCGAGAAGAGGCAGAGGGGCCAAAGCTATTAGGAAGAAGCCAGAAGCACAATCCCTATGGCTCTAGGTACCCTTGACGAGGTACACTCCTTTCCGGGAGAGCCTCTTTCTGCTGAGCTCTGACAAGTCACATCCCCAGCCCTTGGACACCCTGGGGTGGGCCGCAGATGCCATACACAGAAGGACAAAGGATTAGCATAGTGGGTTTAATATGTCCTGGAGCAAGGGTATGCTGTGGTCTGCCAACCATCAAAGGATCCCTGGTGGCATAGTGGTTATGTATTGGGCTGCTAACTGCAAGGTCAGTAGGTTGAAACCTCCAGCCACTCCATGGGAGAAAGATGAAGCTTTCTACTACTGTGAAGAGTTATCTTCTCAGATACTCACAAAGGTAAACTTGCCCCATCTTATAGGGTCACCCTGAGTCAGAATTGACTCAATTACAATGAGTTTTGCATTTGAGCCAATCATCCGAACCCTAGGGCGATTTCTCCTGGGGAAGGCAGAGAAATAGCTGTGGGTGGTCTGTTCTTGAGGTAGAATTGGGGGAAATGATGTGGGCTAAGTACCCCTTAGACCCATGTGGGGGATACTCCTTAGACACACGTGGGGAGACTGAAAACAGTTTGAGAGAGGGAAAAAAGAGGTGGCAAAGGAGAGAGACTGGGATATGAGGCCTGATGCATGAGGAATCCTCTCTGGGAAGCATTACTTTGTGGAAAAACTAGTCTGTCCGGGAAAACTTGGGGAGAATATCAGATGGAAATGTTTATTGGTTTTCTATTGCTGCTGTAACAAATTCAGCAGATTCAAGCAGTACTCACAGTTCTAAAGGGCAGACATATGCATGAGCTTGTCGGAGTTCTCTGCTTTGGGTCTCCCAAGGCTAAGACAACCATCAAGACATTACCTGGGGTCAGCTTCTGTTCTCTTAGCTGGAGGTTCTGAGAAAGAAATCCATTCCAAGATCACGAAAGTTGTTGGCACATTCCACTTTCTGACTGCTATAAGTCGGAGGCTCCAGTTTCCTTGTTGGATTTCCTCCATGTTCCAGGAGACCGTACACATGTCTTAGCAAGTAACCTCTTAGAAGAACCAATCCAGCAATCTGAGTCAAGTCCTTCTCATGCTGCACGTCTCTCTGACTTCCCCTTCTACCAGAGCTGGCGAACAGTCTCTGTTCTTAAGGGTCCTTGCATTTAGGTCAAGCCCACTAGGACATTCTCCATAGGCTATAGTAAAATCCACTGTATAATTTAACGTAATCACAGATTAGTATATCTGCATATTCACAGGTTCCAGGGGTATCTTAGAGGACACTTTAGAAATTCTGCCACACTCTCATTTACAGCAGGTATTGGAAGTGCAGGAAGATGGGGGTGGGTAGGAGATGGTGGATGTACACCGGCTATGTTGGTCTCACACTTATGATATTGATGGGACCCAGAAATTGAAGTCCTGTGACTGACTTCATTGTGGCTGAGAGGAAGGAGGAATAGATCAGGAGAACCCTTATGGTTTTTCTGAAACTCAAGATTCTCAAATCCCCATATCTTTTAAAGAAAAGGTATAGAGCCCCCCTTGGAACACAACCATTTGATAAGGTTCTCACTGGTATCTCACAGTAAGCGACCTAGAGCTATGGTGAGTGACCAATGGTAGGCTACTCTGGAGTAGTCACAGGCAGAGTCAGCTGCAAAGCAGTGGTCAGCATGAAACTAAAGGTCCCTCACATCAACTTTATGATTTCTGGCTGCCTGAAAAGAGGAGGAAGAGGTGGTCAGGCCTCCAAGGAGTCTGATGGGAGGAGTCTAAGGCCCTGATAATCTGATGGGAGGATTTGGGGGCTCTTTGTCCTGGAGGCACTAGCCCAGATCATGTAGGCTCTGTTACTCTTGAAGATCTTCAGAATGTCCAAAGATCAAATCCAAACTAGATCAAATATTTTGCCACAGATTAGACTCCAATTAATAATGACCTGCCATGTAATCTTTACAGACACAACTACCACATCATTTTTCCTTTGAAGCTGCTCCTGGGATTGAACCACAGACCTTTCGGTTAGCAGTCAAGTTCTTAAACACTGACCTACCAGGGCTCCTTTTCCCAAGCTTAGTTATGGATAAATATCAACTGAAGGTCATGGACTGCCCTGGGCAGGCATACCCAGGTTCACCACCTCCTCAGTGTTTTACCTTCTCTAGAGACCCTTACCTCATTCTTTCAGCCTTTTACTGGGAGTGTGGAATTCGAGTTGGAGGAGTTCTAATAACTTCACAAATAGTCTGCCAATTTATCCTTTCTTGAAGTCTCACTCTCCCCAGGAGCCCTAATGATGCAGTGGTTTGCTATTGAGAGGTTGATGGTTTGAATCCTCTAGTTACTCCACTGGAGGACAATGAGATCATTTGCATCCCTAATGACTTATAGCCTTGGAAACCCGACTGGGTGGTTCGACTCTGTCCTGTAGGTTCACACTGAGTTGGAATCAATTGGAGAGCAGTGGTGATGGGGGCTCACTCTCCCACCACGTAAAGAGGGAGCTTCTTCCTCCAATTACTCCCTAAGAGGAACTGACAAGCCTCCACCCCATTAACAGATCCCACCCATTCCTTGTCTCAATTTCTTGTCCACCCAACCATAACCATCATTCACCCTTTCATCTCACAGTCACTCCATTCCCTGGGAACTTTTTCTGGCCATATCGATTGAGTTGGATGTTACCCAAGAGTATATTAGATACATGCAGGCTGGAAGCCTTCCACCACTGGGTGATATTGAATACTGGGTTCTTAAACAGCTATGAACAACCAGCTGTTGGCATGATGTCTATTCCTTTGGGCAGGAAGTTAGGGCAGGTGGATAAAGGGGAAGAGTGTTGCTGGAGAGTGACAAATAGTTGTCATTCACGGATTGAACACCAAGAATGTCTTTCTTTGCTTTTGTCTGTTCAAATTATGCTTGCCCTTTTTACTTGGCATGCTTGGAAGCTAAAAGCTAACTTGAAATATTAATCTATCTGAGAACCATTTACTGTAAACCAGCACCATACCAGGGGTTTGGGTCCTGAGCTACATCCTCTGATCCTCCCAACATCGGGAGGGTGAGTTTAACCACCTATGCCCTGCATCCATTTCCCAAAGAGGGAGACACTACCCCCTGGGGGCACTGGAATGACCCAGGGGGGTTGTGAATTCAAGTACCTACACTCTATCGTGGATTATGGACTATAGTACAAAAGTTTTTAGTTGCCAGGGGATGGTGGTGTAATTTTGTTTCCTGGAGAAGTGGGGTCGAGGGAGGAGGGGGCAAGGTACAACCAAATAATTTGGGAACTTCTGCCCTACATACACACTAGCCATCCATCCCGAGCCTGGGCCTGATCTCCAACATCAGCATCTCCAGCACCAGCCACCGCCCAGGCTTCAGACTGTTTTGTAAATAAGAAAGAGGATCACACTCATTCTTCTTTGATAAGAGAAGACTGCCATAATTTAGATAACAATAGGACTTACATGTGATCACTACATTGCAACCATCAATAACCCTGAAAATAATCCTGGTTAAGAGAATGCGGCTTGGACTGGCTGTGGGCCCACAAGCAAGTCATTCAGCCTCTTGGTATCACAGCTTACTCAAATGCAAAAGGAGGGTATCTACAATGCCTAGTGAAGTCTTGGTAGCTCAGCGATTAAGCATTTGGCTGCTAACCAAAAGGTTGTCTATTTCTGTCAAGATTAGTCTTGGGAACATTGTGGGGGTGTTTCTCCTCTATCCCATGGAGGTGCTAAGAGTCACAATGGGCTCAAAAGCAAGAAGCATCATGCCTAGTGTAAAAGCTTGTGGGGAAGATGGAAAGAGCCGATGCAGGTAAAACACCTCAAGCAATCCCAAGACACAGTAAGGAATCAATCAACTCTTCTCTTATCAATAATATCATCGTTTCAGTCATTGTTTGTGTTCTGTGCCAGGGTCTAACTCACTTAAACCATGCAGAGTCAAGGTAAGGTGTTACTTTCCTCCTAGTTTACCGCAAACCTCATTGTTAATTTAGCATTAGTACAATTATAGTATTACCATGAATGCAACTCATAATACAAATATCAGCAAGCCTTATAATTAGGCACATTTATAGGTAATAGAAGAGCATCCCATGATTCTCATGAGTGGCATTACTTATTATTATAATGTTTTTGTTTATTGTTGTTATTTGCTGCTGAGTCTATGCTGACTCATGATGACCCCACATATGCAGAACAGAACTGCTCTGTAGGGTTTTCAAGATGATAACCTTTCCGGAATACCTTATCCAGCTTGTTTCCCAAAGTGCTCCTGAGTGAGTTAGAACCAATCACCTTTCAGCTAGCAAGCTGCCTGCTTAACCATTTGTGCAACCCAATGGCCTCACAATTATACTATCAATATAACATAGATTAACAATATCCTAAAATCATTCCCCATGCCACAAGCAGGAAGAGATAACACCATTATTCTTTTATTGGCATCAATTATTAGGATATGCTAAAATAATGTAATATTAATTCTAACAATTATTTCATTTCTAAGAAGAAAATGACCATACCAGCATTTCTAGGTGTGGTATTTACTGTGTCCTTAATAGAAACAAATATTAGGATAATATAATAACTGTATCAGTGCTTGCCTTCAGCTGTCCTGATTTTGAAGAGCTGAAAGAGTATCACAAGGGTTTCTTAGAGAATGAATCTATTTTAAATTATATTTATCGCTTCTTGGTCTTTTGGTTAAGATCAAGTGTAAATTACATTTATTAGAAAATTATAAAATGGAATCATTACACTTAATATAATCCTTTTAATTAGTAGCACAATTATGGTATAAATAATAGATTAATAATACAATCATGGTGTTAATTATAATGATTAATGATCTGATCATGTAATTGTGACATTGATTATAATAGTAATATGACAGTGATATTACTAAATATAAATAATTTAAAATGTAAACATAAATGATAGTAATGAATGTAACATAATTATCCTCATTTGACAAAAGGTAAAACAGAGTACATGCAATCCTGCTGGTGCTGTTTGCTAATGGAATATTCCTATAACTGCAAATAATAATTATGCCCCTTTCACAATTGAGACAGTCAGTACATGGGCACAATGATATACATGGATCCTAGAACATTCATCTAAAATGTACATATTTTCCAAAGTGTTGAGTTCAGTTCAGGGCAGCTTCCCTATTCTGTTAATTAAACTTTGGGACAAAAGAACAGGCTTGGGAAAATGACTGGGTAGAAAATATTATTCTATTCACTTTGTTCCCAGCCTACATAAAAAAATAAAATAAAATGTACATACTAATACTATCTGATACCTTGTAACCATATCTATTTTCTAAAGGGAACAAGTGAGGCCAGCATCCTGAGTAGTGAAGCTCTGACCATGGCAATAATACTACAGATCTGAAAGTTCCTACCCATCCTGTGAAAGCTCGGTTTAGCCCATCCCGGTCCGGCAGTTAGTAGTGCTTCTTTTTGTGCCATCTCAAATACCTGGTGCTACAGGTGCAGCACTGGAGATAACACGCCAGCCCTGGCACTGAGTCCCAAGTGCCTTATCCCCCCACCCCACCTCCCCCTCAGGCCATGGTGCCCCACTGAATGTTCTCTTTGAATGCACTTCCTCCTTATGGTGGTCTCCCAGAATTGGGGCTCTAAGGCTCCAGTGGTGGGGGCTCTTCACCCCTTCCCCCGGGAGCGCAGCTTCAGGGCTGCAGCCCCTCTGTTGTGGTCCCGGAAAGCATATGCAAAGAAGGGAAGGAGAACTGGTTCCAGAGGGCAGCAGCTGCCTTTTCCCTGTTACCACCTCTCTGTCTGTGCTGTTGACCTGGAGGAGGCTGAGATTCTCGCATTCCACTGTGCACAGCTAGACTGGAGGGTGCGAGGGGAAGTGTTCTGGCTGTCAGAACTAAAAATGATGGGAGGTGCAGGGCACTTTGCTAAGTCACCTCTCCCTGTTTCAGGCCAGTCCTGAAATCAATTCGGACCAAGGAGCCCACTGTCATCCCATGGATTCCGACTCATCACGATGCTATATAGGGTTGCGCAACTGGAAATCGTTATAGGAGCAGAGAGCCTCGTCTTTCTCCCGGGCGGCCAGTCCGTGTGAATTCCAACCACGGATTAGTTGCCCAGTGCCTAAACCAATTGCAAAATCAAGTAAATAGCTCCTCAATACCCATCCCATTTAATCAAGTAAATAGCCTTCTCGGGCACTCCAAATTACCACATAAACTCAGCACTGAGGTGGTTGGCTGTTAACGAAATGTTTGTAATACACATCCTCTCAGTTGGCAACCTGCGCTTGCAAAACTGATGGTTTGGAATCCCTCCATGGCAGTTCGACTCTGTCCTACTGACTTTGTCTGAGTTGGAATCAACTTGATAGAAGTGGATGGATTATAACAGTATATTTTGCATCATGATTTCACATTTATCATTATTTGAACTATCAAGTAAACACACATTATATAAGTATATATTAAAACTCAAACCCACTGCCATCAAGTCGATTCTGACTCATAGCAACCCTTTAGGATAGGGTCGAACTTCCCCTCTCAATTTCTGTGAGTAAATCTTTCAAGAATTAAGAAGCCTCATCTTTCACCTGTCTAAGCTGCTGGTGGTTTCAAACTGTTGACTTTGTGGTCAGCAGTCCAACATATAACCTACTTTGCCTCCAGGGATCCTCGATAATATAAACAGTTTCTAACATATAAGTATTCTATATAACTTAATTTGCATTTACATTACAATATAATTCACTACAATATAATTTAGCCAAATATTCATAAAAATATAATGTTATGTGTAGTACCAAAAATAACAAAGGAACTGACTGCCATGAAGTCAATACTGACTATGGTGACCCTATAGGGCAGTGGGTTTCTGAAACTGTAACTCTTTATGAGAGTAGAAAGCCTCATCTTTCTCCAGTAACCACCATACTACCAAGGCTCCTTTAGTGCAACACATGTTACTCTAAAATATTAAATTAATATAAGCATATACTGTAGTAGTTCATACTACCTTCATCACTTCTGAAAAGAAATTTATGGGTAATGTGACTTATCTATGCCCCAAATTTGAAAAGTTAATATAATGATCTAACCTCAATATAAGGATGACATAAAAGTTATGACTATATTTATAACTCCATGCATTAGTATATATAATGGCTTTAGAGCTCCAGTAAAACAACTAGCAAAACAGATTTATAATTCATTGCATTAGTAGTAAAACTGTTTGAAAAGTATGTTTAGTCCTGACCAGCTTCTCTAGTGTGTACCTCAAGAAGAAAAGGGATTTGTGGTAGCTGATGTTGGGGTAACCTGGCACATAGATAGGCAAAGGAACTCTTATCAGGGGAGACCATTGTGAGAGAAGAACATCAGGCTTGGTAAAGTAGCTACTGAATGCCAGGTCCTGTAGGATAAACATATGTAAATTTATATTCAGTGAAACTAGTCAATATCTGGGTTCACACATTTCAGAGATGTTAAAGAGAAGGGGTTGGGGGATGCGGCCTGTAGAAAATAAGAAAAGAAGTCTCTGCTCCTCAGGAGTATAGTAGAAAACAATGACAGCACAATTCCACTATTAACTTGACACAAAATTTCACTTCTAACTGGACACGTATGAAAAATAAACTGAGGGTACGACTTAATTGGGGAAAATGATGAGAAAGTGGAGATAGGAAAGGGCTGATTGGACAGAGGACTGCTGCATATTTGTTCACTGACTAACAGAATGAGGGGGAGGCAGGGAGGCCAGGAGGGTAACCTTTCAGAGCCATGCGCTTCTCATGATGACTGGTAGGCAGCTGCTTTCATTGGGTAGTCGTTGTTGGCATGGCTTGAGTGGCAGGCGAGATGATTTTAACGTACGTAGCAAGGATTTGTGAGGTCTGGAACAGGGATGTGACAGAAAGTCTATTGTGCTCTTCTTGTATCTCAGGACACCAGCTAACGGAAAGAGAGCAACCATTTGTAAGTGCTGGATGCGGGGCCATTCCTATCAGAGTAGAGCTACAGTCCTCACTGAGCAAGGGGAGGCAGCTTAAGGTGTCTTTGATGAAAGCAAACGCCTTTTGATCCGCAGTGCATTTGTTTCGGAGACAATTGTACATATAGTCTAACCCCATGAGTCCATTGGGGTATGCTGTGTACTTGCACCAGATCTTGTCCTGGGGATAGAAGTAAGACCCGCATCTAGCCAGAAGGGGCAGGATAGACAATATCTTGGTGGAGAGGGAACCTTGGGGAAAGGAATTCACAAGGGGTGAGGCAGAGAAGTAATCATTTCACCAAAGTGGCACTTTTATCTGGAGGAGGGGGATTTCCATAGACAGGGATGGAGGCAATAGCTATTGTAGTTGAAGGATCCAGAAAAGCCAGAGAGAGAAGGGCACTGAATGTCCAGAGAATGGTGAAGCGGAATGGCTAGAGGGCCAAGAGACAGGCAGCGTGGTATGAAGGTCATAAACTCAGTGTAGGGATTGACACAGGGAGCCACAGCAAGGGTGGAGCAGCTAAGGGGGCATGGTCAGACACTTAAGAAAGATCACTCTGGTAGTGGTTTAAAGGCTAGATAAAGGTGGAAAGGTTGAGTCGCCACTCTGCACTCCAAAGCTCACCTGTAGACAATTGGACACCCCCATGCAGAAGGGTCACAAGGGAGAGACCCGCCAGTCAGGGTGCAGTATAGCACCGATAAAACATACCACTTTCCTCTAGTTTTTAATGCTTCCTCCCCTCCACTATCATGATCCCAATTCTACCTTACAAATCCTGCTAGATCACAGCATGTACCCAGCTACAGATAAGACCTGGAAACACAGGGGATGCAGGACTGATAAACCCCTCAGACCAATAAGGAGAGTAGCCATACCAAGAGGAAAATGGGAAGGTGGTGGGGTGGGAAACAAAGAGGGAACCAATCACAATTATCTACATATAACCCCTCCCTGGGGGATGAAAAAAAAAAAGAAAAGTGGGTGAAGGGAGACATCGGTTAGTGTAAGACATGAACAAATAACAATTTAAAAATTATCAAGGGTCTGGGAGGGAGGAAGGGAAAAATTGAGGAGCTTATACCAAGGGCTGAAGTAGAAAGAAAATGTTTATAAAATGATGATGGCAACAAATGTACAAATGTGCTTAACACAATGGATGGATGGATGGCTTGTGATAAGAGCTGTATGAGCCTCCAATAAAATGATTTGTAAAATAAAATGCTACCCTTAAACAAACAAACAAAAAAGGTGGAAAGGTTGGAAGATGACTTAGATGCATCTGTTAACAGTCCTAGTAAGATCAGAACAAAAGCGGGTCTTCCATATATATGCAAACACAGAGAGGAGGAGGCATAATAGAATTTATTTTTTCTCCAATATGACAAGACTTAATGTCTTACAAGAGGACTACGAAGAGGTCTGGTATGTGTGTCGGGGGAGGAGGGGAGGAGGTGGAGGGGGGCCGGGCAAGAGTCAGAGATGACTTGTAAAATTCTTGGCTTGGTTGACCCTGCACACCGAAGGCAGAGCTGATTTGGCTGAGAAGATGATCAACTCACTGTGAGCATCCTGGATGGGAGAGAGCCACGGAAAGTCTGCTAGTGAATTTGGCCAGTATTGCTGAATCCTGCCTCCCCCAGGCGCACTTGCTGCCGCTGTCTTAGCCTCAGCATCAGCGCATCTGAAGAGAGGTCCTGGCTTTGTGGCTAATTCCCGAGGAGGCTCATCAGGCCTCAGATAAAAAGAAATTGAGAAGTTGGTTGTAATGCCTCACGTGGCTTCACCACCAGAACGAAATGGAGCTCATTCATCAGATGAAGATGGAAAGAATGCTCTTGACAAAGCGTAGCACAGATTCCATAATGAAAGGGGAATGAAGACGGTTGCGAGCCCATTATGAAGTGTAATAACAAGGTTGAAATGAGACGAAGGATTTCATTTAGGCAGAACGTTGTCATTGAAGAATAGTAGGGGGTAAAAGTGTAAAAGGTAAGCGTATAAGCCAATTCATAAAAGAATGAAATGTATAAATGCTTTCTCTAAACCTGAAGCCATAATCATCCATTGTATTTATAGCGCCAGGGTGGGAAATCTGCTACGGAGCAATACTGATGCATACAAGAAATCCGTTCAAAGAAACACATCTTTGGGTAGAGAGGAGGTAAGGAGGAAATAGAAGGCTCTCAGTACCTACATTGAAATAATTCAGAACAGAAAGCATCACATTCCACTCAATAAGAATAATACAACAAATTTTAAGATTAACTCTCAACTGTATTCCTTGATTATACTATTAGGAATTAGATGATCCCTTGGTATTTCATTTCAAATAAATTGAAATGGGTCAGATAAAATTTATCTAAGATTTACAGCTGATCTTCAGAGGTTAGATGCAGGAAGCAGAAACTGAATAACTCATTACTGTGTAAATGCTGTGTGTAATTCACAGATAAATAATTGGTATGCAATATTTGATGGCTATTAACTCCCACAAGGTTATTATTTTGTGATATAATATCACTCAGCTGGAAAGGGCCACTCTGCAGGGCAGGCATGAACACTGAACTACAGAGGAAAATGTGGCCAGTGCAATACAAACTTTAATTTCTTAATGGCTCATCAAGTGGGACAAGAAATTTAAGAGGTTGTGTATAGAATGAAAAGGTGTGCCGTGCCTCGTTGGGTAAGCATCGGTTTTCTTACGGCAAGGTCTGAATTTCGAACTCACTAGCTGCTCCTTGGGAGAGACATGAGGCTGTCTGCTCCGGTAAAGAGTTCGAATTTCAGACACTCTACATAGGGCCGTTACGTATTGAAAAGAGAATGAGAAGGTTTTCATAGTGCTACTATAATAATAATACCACAATTGGATGTGTGGTGCCGTGAATCATTTGATATGGCTCTTATAGCCACAGCCTCTGTAACTGCCTGATGGCTCTTGGTCAGAGAAGGTAGAGAAAGATGCTGATAGGATGATTCATCTGTGAATGTGTTTGCTAACCAGGTTAATTGTGGTTGGAAAACCTTAGAAATCTAACAAGGGGATGGGTCACTTTCCCCCCATCCCGCTGGGTATGAAATGTGGCATCTAAGAAGCAGAAAGAGGGGGGTGGATTTTTATTGTAATAAAGAAAGGAAAGACAGGAATTGACTCGCTGTTAGTGGATTTAGTTTGGAAGCTGGTGACACAGTGGTTACACCCTTGGCCACTATCTAAAAGATCAGCTGCTTCACAGAAGGAAAAGGTTTCAGTCCACATCAGCAAAAATTGACTTATACTGATACATACTTCAAACCAGTAAAATGTAATACAGCTTTTGGGTCGGGAGGAGGTAAGAGAGAAATGGGTGCATAGACGACACAGTGATCAAGAATCTAAAATCTCAAGTGACATTCCCCTGGGCTGAGATCTGCATTCTGCCACCACGAGACTGGACTTGAGTAACTCACGCAAGTTCTCTGAACTTGAGGTTTCTGATCAGCAAAATGGGAATCACAACGGGTTCTAGCTTCCAGAATGGAGAGGAGAATGAAATGATTGGGGAGATGCACATAAATCCCTTTACACAGTGTCTAGTTGTGTCGAATAAGTGCTCAGTGAATACCAGTAGCTGCTGCTGTTACACCTTTCTGCACCGTGTCATTCACCTTGTGTGTGCCTAGCTTGGTTCCCCAGTTTGAGAGGCATCTCAATTGCCCGTGTGCTCAACTTTTGGGCTCCTCTATCACCCACAAACGGTGAATCTCGTCAGTATGCTGTAATTCCCTCCCCAGCAATCAGTGGTTGGCAGATAGATGGCTCAGAGGTTACACAGGGAAAACTGAAGTGCTACACAAAAACTTGGACATTCCGCCCTCTTGTGGTCAACGTCTGAATTGCCCCTATCAATTGCCCTATTAATTTACTAACAGGAGAGTTGGTCCTATAATAGGAATGCGGAATATTCGATGGAGTCAGAAAGAACAAACATCAGTAAATGAATTTATCAATCTAAAAGTCACTATAAACAAGCCCGCTGCACATTTCTAGTACAAGATGTAAGTTGGAATGAGTATCAAGAGCTCTAACTCTGGTCATGCTGTGGCTAGACGTTGAGCTACTGACCATGTGGTCAGCAGTTTTAAACTACCAGTCTCTCAGTGGGAGAACGATGACGCTTTCTACTCCCGGAAAAAGTTACAGCCTCGGAAACGCACGGGGCAGTTCTCCTGGTCCCTGTCAGGTGGCCAGGAGTCCGAATCGACTCGATGGCAGAGTTGTGGCTGGTGTTGAACAGTTAGTTGCATATTTCCTCATGTGATATTTGCCCATTTTACCTAACAGAGGCTTTCACATTTGAGGCCAATTGGCCATTTGAGACATAGCCTATCCACGCCCCCTCCTCAAACAAACAAACAAAAAACAATTCATATAACCATTCTTGTCTGTAATTTTATTCTAAGCAATATTTTCTAAAGTGATAGTATAATCATTGTTGTTCATTATATAATACCTAATATTTTTCTCACAGCAGGTAAGTGTGTCTGGGTTATCTTTCCTGGATATATTGAGGAGGGACAAAAGCTTATCTGTTAAAAGGCCACTGGGTTTGCTCAGGCGACCCAGGGAAGTGTCCTGATTTGTGCGTTCTTTTTGGTCCCCTAGTAATCTCCTTGTGCACTCCTGCACGGATACTGTCGAGTCGTGTCCCTGTAGACGCTTTATAGACTTATTCTGTGAATTTTCATATCAAATTCCCCAAGCACACACTTGTTTCTCAGATTGGAATGAAAGTGATTAAAATGAAGACTGGATTTTAGAGAAGCGGCTTCCTTTGCTCCATGAGAATTGTTTTCGATGTGATCTGCCAACAGGACTAAATCAAGAGTAATCACGCCGTGAGCCTTAAAGAAATCTAAATCAAGGGAGTAGAGCTGAGGATCTAAAGAAACAATTGTTCTTTTTAAATCCTTGAATTCCTATTCATAACACTCAAGAGTGACCAGAGAATGGATCACTTAGAAATAGGTATTTTCATTTTCTTAAAATCATTTTATTGGGGACTCGTACAATTCTTATCACAATCCACACATCTGTCCGTTGTGTCCAGCACATTTGTACATTTGTTGCCATCATCATTCTCAGAACATTTGCTCCCTACTTGAGCCCTTGATATCAGCTCATTTCCCCCCCTCCCTGCCCACTCCCCCTCCCTCATGAACCCTTGGTAATTTATAAATTATTATTATTTTGTCATATCTTACACTCTCCTGTGTCTCCTTTCACCCGCTTCTCTGTTGTCCACCCCGCCCCCCACCCCAGGGAGGAGGTTATATGTAGATCCCTGTAATCGCTTCCCCCTTTCAACCTCACCTGTCCTCCACCCTCCAGGTATCACCACTCACACCACTGGGCCTGAAAGGATCAAAATACTTATTTTCTAATGGAGTGACAGGAATATTTATAATCACATTGATTGTAAAACAGGACAGACTCACACGCACAGTGCTGGTGGATTTGTGCTGCAGGGCATTTCCCATCTAACTCTTCAGAGGGGGTGGAAGCTGGGGGTGTCTGCCTTCCTGCAGTGCCTCTATTTACACTTGGACCTGGTCAGTGAAACCCAGCTATCAGACCCCCTGTGATAGAAGACAATCTGTCAGGAAGCCGCTTTTCTCAGGAGTCCTGCAAACCTGCTTAAACAGGAGCCACTGGTGCCGTGAACAGAATAGGACTGGCTGGTTCTGTGGGCGGGAGGCCTGGGCACACTAGTTCACAGGTGGGTTCTCCCTGCAGTCTACTCACATCTACAGTGTTGCAACCTGCACCCTTGCCAGCTGCATCACACATGTGTTCATTCAGCTCTTTCCCAAATACGTGCGGAGCACACAAGGGACTTGGGAAGTATGGCATGCTGTCCTCATGACAGAACTGTGGCTCATGGGAATGGTTTCTAGTGGCACTGGATTTAGTTCCCGGAATGGCTTTTGGCAAAGTGACTTGTATGGGACCTTTTACCTCCTCCTGCCTTTTGATGATACTCTCCCATCTCTCTGCTCTTGCTTCTTAACCTCAATATGTTCAATCATGTCATGTGGCCTTGCCACCTGACTTTCTGGCTTCTTATCGCAGCATGCCACCCCCTGGTTTTTTTTAATAATCATGTCAACTTGTTGGACTTTGCTAGTGATGTCATTATCTCACACCTTGACTTTTGATCGTGGGTTTCTACTGGTGAAAATTTAGTCCAAGAAAATATTCGCAGGTAGCTGGGCTTTCATGGATCCATGGTGTCACACCCCTTGTCTATTTTAAGGGAACCCCCACCCAGGTCCTTTGAGATTCCCTAAGCTGTTACTTTGTGCTGTGAGTAAGACAGATACCATTGAGAACTCCTTTCTCCATTACTGAATTTCTGTTCCCTGGCTATTGACTGCTTTATAACTAAATACTCCCTACCTGCTGCCTAAAGCAGGGAACAGAAGAAAAGGGGCCGTAAATCTAGTAGATCAGATGCATGTTGCTCAGACAGTACGTAAAAGGAAATTGTTCTCCATGTACTCCGGAGGTCTGTATGATAAAGCTGATTGCAATCACAGGTACATGTCTTTAAACTACCGTTGAGCATGGTTGCTTTGCCTAAGGGGCCAAGCCAACCTGCTAGCGTTGTAAAGGTACAGATTATGCACCAGATCATCCAGAGGTGGTCTACTAATCAAACATAAGGAGTGAATGGGAAAACAAAAATTGAATGCTTTTTTCTTCTATCAAGCAGGGGATTCTAGAAATTAAGGCTACTTTGCCAAGCCAAATTTGTGAATTTAAAAATACTTGCTGTGCAGTTTAGACTTAATGGGGAAAAAAGCAATGTAAATATTGTACGAAAAAAGTTTGTTTGTTACCACCGTGTTTTATCTGTTTCTATTAAGCAACTCTTAGAATGAAGCTGTAAGAAAAACATTACTTTCCACAGCAGAGTTAGAGTGATGCCTCTGAGGTGTGGTTCTGCGTGAGAAGAGTATCACAGGAAATCCACAAAATGGAATAATGAACACCATCGTTAAAGGCCATAAGACACTCACTACGAAAACAGCGCTTTTTAAGATGTGTCACTAGTCACTGCCCCGCCACCCAGAATGTTCAATACAGGGTAAACTTCTGTTGAGGATTTCCCTTTGTTTCGGACAGTTCTTAGAGTGACAAATGACAAATACACAAGCCAATGCCAGGGAATAAATTTTAAAAGACCCAAAGATATCGAGTGGTGAGTAGATAGTTAGTCTAATCCATTTCACTTTCTTGACTCTTAACAGTACAAATGGGTCATCAAAATCCCCAGGCTGAAGCTGGTGCCTTTTTAATCATCAAAGAACATTCAAATGTCTTTCAATAATGAATATAGAATAAGTCACTCGCTGGGGTGTTTGTTTACTGTCCCTCGTGTGCTCTAAGTGCACACAGCCAGCAAGGCCGTGAGAAATGGAGTCATTGAGATAAGAAGCCCCCTTCCTGGGTCATAGGTTCCTTTGAAGATCTCACAAAGAGCTGTGGAAAATGCCCCTCACAGGAGTGTACCTATACAAGTAGGCACAGCATTTTGCCGATAACCTTAAAGCCCATCCAGGCACCCTTCCCCTGAGTGTCCTTGAGCCTCAGGTCAAGAATGCCTTGAGATGCCCTGAGGTAAGAATGTGCTTATCCCTTAACCTTGAAATTAGCTTTGAACTGGGTGACAGGCACTTACAGACTTCTCAATTTCTCTTCTTAAATAGGAGAAGTACAATCGTGAAATGGCAATCTTTGTATCTTTTATGAAGAGAGTGTTTTTCATAGGGTGTTCCAAATCAATTATTTTATAAAGGCTAGTCAGAAACAACTAACACCTAATACGATGAAACTCTTAGAAAATAGGCAATTTGAGATGGGATCTCTATGCTAATTGCATCACTTGCATATGAAGTTAGCCACAGTGCCTCTCATTTCCACCCCCTGGAAAAGAAGGACTTTACTTACTGTGATGGTAAATCTACCTACCGAACGTTATTAGATTAATGCTGACACTAAAACAATACATACCCATGAGCACATACCAGCTGAGCAGCAAGGGAGGCCTAAGGGTATAAGAATAAACTGATGTATGCTTAAATAATCTGCTATTAATAGATCGTCCTATGGGAAATTGACATGCAGGTAATAGCAAATAATCACTTTGGATGCCTCCTGCTTGCATCTTGACAATGATTGCTGCTTTGCCATTGTTAGCATCAGTGCTCACTGCATCTCATGCCTCGTTTGATTTTCTTTCAGTGGATGGCTGCATTGACTGGTCAGTGGATCTCAAGACATACATGGCTTTGGCAGGGGAACCAGTCCGAGTGAAATGTGCTCTCTTCTACAGTTACATCCGCACCAACTACAGCATGGCCCAGAGCACTGGGCTCAGGCTGATGTGGTATAAAAATAAAGGTGATTTGGAAGAGCCGATCATCTTTTCAGAGGTCAGAATGAGCAAAGAGGAAGATTCAATATGGTTTCACTCAGCCGAGACACAAGACAGTGGATTCTACACATGTGTTTTAAGGTGAGTGTCGTGCGGAAAGATGGCTCAATCATCGACGGGTAGTCTTTGGATTGGGGCTGGTGTATGTGCTGGTTTGCCTCCAGTTGGACAATGGAAATGTTCTCAAAAGACTGTGGCATCTGTAGAGCTAAAATAACGGAGCAAATCCTTATCAGAGTTTCAAACACCTCGACTCTCCGTTATTGTGTGTGCTCATTTAATTTTGAAAGCTTTGTGAATTTCATCTCTCCTCACCCCAGCCTGGCTGGCTCATTGAGCTTGATAACTGGCCATGAAAAAATTACCTGAAATATCCTTTAGGCCAAAATCACACCTTTCTCCTTAATAGAAAACCGCCGCACGCGGTGCTGGAAGCGGCTATTACAAACTTTTGTAGAATTAATTAGCCATGTGACTAGGCCTCCACTGTGTCTAATTATTCAGGGTGCAGCCTTGTTTACACACAGTAATCTTGATGCCGTACTGTGAGCATATAGTAGGTACAGTTCCTGCTTGAAAACATGTGCTATGAAAAGCGGTATGCTTTCATCCTCATCGTTGGTGTTAGCTGTCATCCAGTTGCCCTCCTTTTTCATGGCTGTGCATTGTATTCTCAAGGAGAATTACTCTTAGTTTTTGGTTTGGTTTGGTTTTTCCCCTAAACGACTTTCTTGACGGCAATCTCTATAGAAGTAGATTGCCAGGCCCTTTCTTCTGTGAAACACCGAGTGGGTTGGAACTACCCAGGCTCCTGGGAAGTCCATACTATGTCCTTTCATCCCCCCTCCACCCCAGTGCTAGAATCTAGCATGCAGCATCTTGGACACAGACTGCTTTTAATCCTGTAGTAGGTCACTGAGATGACCTTTGAACCATCTTTCAACTGTGCCATTTTGCGAGTCTCTGATCTTGCTCACCACAGGCCTGCACGCCACTATTTCATTTGAACCCCTTGGAAATGCAGACCCTTCCAATTTTTGTCTCCTGTGGACTTTTTCTGATGCCAAAGCTATGTCTTCTCTTCATCCAAAGTGCTTGGAAGCCCTTTGTGTGACACAGGTTGCTCATCAGTATACTTTGACATTTGGGAGTTATTGAAAAGAGCGTACAGAGAGTTCTTGTGCACCCTAGATCTAGCTTCCCCTTTTGGTATCCTCATAAACACCTCGACACCCTGAGCATATCAGAACGAAGCACGGCCTGCTCCCGCGCCACCCACAAATTTGTGCCTCAGTTTGAGTCCGTTGTTGCAGCCACTTGTTGAGGACATGCCTCTCCACTTAACCAATCCCGATGCCTCGCCTGGTAATATATCCAAAGTGTGTGCGACGAAGTCTCAACATCCTTTCTTCTTAGGAGCACCCTGGCTGCACAGCTCCCGAGACAGATTTGACACAATTAGGAGGCATTATCATTCACTACAATGCATCACTTATTCAGATTAACGCAGCTTCTCCCTCTAGTCTTCTTTTTCTGCTCCAGGATCTCATCCAAGTTCCCATGTGGCATCTCGGTTCCTCTTGCCTGTGAGAGTTTCTCTGTTTGTCCTTGTTCTTCATGACCTTGACAGTTTGACGAGCCTAGCCCATCATATCAAGACCTCACTTGATTTCAGGAAGCGTTTGTCTTCTCCACTGTCAAGCTACTCTTGTCCTCCCTTTCTCTACTGCGCTCTGTGGAAGAAAGTCAGTATTCACAGTCCACACATAAGGAGTGGGGGGGTCTACGCTCCATCTCAAGGGTGGGGTATCACAAAAATATTTGTAATTCTTCTGTATGGGATATTTGTCCCTGCTCCACTTATTTATTCAGTCACTTATTTATGTCTGCATTGGACTCATATTAATATTCTTTTTATACTTTGAGCGATAACCTTATACAATTTTAATTAGTATGTTGCTTACATTATTCTCGCTTTGCCCACTGGGAACTCTTTCAGTTTACTCCTGTCTCTCTTTGGCCATACTACCATCATTGTGTGGTCTTTTCAAAAACACGGTCTTACTTTCTAGCACTACAAGATGCTCCGGGCTTATCTTTTATCTTTCCAGTCCCGGTTTTCAAATGATTTATTTCTCCAAAAAGCTCTTATTTATTTTGTTGTAGAATATTATTAGACACAAAGTTCTGTGAACCCTCATTGCTACTGAGATATCCTCGATTACAGGTGCTTTAAGCTTACAGTTTTATATTAATTTCAAGAACAAGCCCACAGATATTGAGGGAGTCCATTGGGGACATATTAGGACTTTCAAATGCTCACTAAACCCGTTGTTATAAATGATACACACCAGATTGCACTTGCTGTCCCATTGTAAATGAGTTAGTGGTTCTCAAGTCATATCTACATCAGTAGCAAAGGAAGGATTGACAGTCCATTGAGCAGAGGCTTGGATTCTACCACAATATATTCTGACTCCTGAAGCAAACCAAACAAAATCCACCGCCAATGAGTCAATTTCAACTCGCAGTGACCCTATTAGGCAGAGTAAACCTGCCCCTGTGATTTTCCAAGGCTGTAGTTCTCTATGGCAGCCAAAAGCTCCATTTTTCTCCCACAGAGAGACTAATGGACTCAAACTACTGACAGAGTTAGTTAACAGTGTATAAAATAACTCATTACTCCACCAGAGATCTTTTTCTGAATCACGCTAAAAATTCCAAACTCATTGCCACTGAGTAATTTCTGATTCACAATTGACCTCATAGGACAGAATAGAACTGTCCCTTTTGGTTTTTGAAAATGTGACTCTTTATGGGAATAAAAAGCCTTGTTTTTCTCCTTCAGAGGACTTGGTGGTTTTGAACTGCTGGCATTAAGGTTAGCATCCCAGAGGCATAACCACTGTGCTACCAGGGCTCCTTTTCTGAATCTCATGGACCTCTGTATAGGGTTTTTGAGATCGTAGATCTCAATAGGAATAGACTGCATGAGCTTTCTTCTGCAGAAAGGCTGATGGGTTTTCAACACTGAACTCTTGCTTGAATTTAAAAAAAACTATTTTTCCCAAACCATTTTTTGGACCTAATCCAGACATCACACCATGCCAGTTTTATTATATCAAGCAGTGTTGTACAATCACTGCCAAAATCAGTTTTAAATAATTTCCTTCTTTCTTGAATGCCTTAATATCAGCTCCCCCTTACTCCTCACCCCTCCCCCCCTTGTATTCCCAAGGAACCATTATTCTAGTCGTTGTCTTGGTAGATCCACCTACCCACACATAACAAAGTCAAGAAGTAATGACAAAATACAACAGAGAATCAGCCCTGATATGAAAACAACTCCACAGAAAATATTAAAAACTAGATCAAGCAAAAGGTGTATCAAAGGGGAAATCCAATAACAAGGTTCTACCTGTTCAAGTCAGATTTTGAATTGTCATCTCCTCTAGTCATCTCTCCAATACTGTCTGTCTGATAACCAGGTCTTTCCCACCCCTCAATTATTATTAGAGGAAGATCACAGGAGGCTTATTCCCTGTTTCCACTATCATCTGTAGGAATCTGCTCTGGTACTATTCGTTCCTTCAAATTTGGATTATGTAATTTGCCATCCTTGGATCACAGATCTTGGTGTGCTTTTCCTGTTTGGGCTTGGTTGATGCCTCATTTAACAAACATGACTTCTTGTTTGAAAACAAGCCCTTAAGACCCCAGATGCTATTCTTTCTTAGAGCCAGGCACCATCTAATTTCATCACCACACTTTGCTATGGCACTCATGTCTTCCCTGTTTCTGTCAAGAGGGTGAGTATAGATCAGGGCCATGTCATAGAAACTAATTATTCTTATATTGGAGATAGAACAAGGTGAGAGCCTGAAATCCATTGAATCTATGTATTTTAGCAACCTCTGGTTCACGCTAGAGACATCTTGTTAATTTATGGTAAATAATCTTATCTGTCACCTTTCTAGAGCATGAGGACCACCTGTTTGTAGTGTCATTGATTTTCTCATGGTAATAATTTTAAAACACTATTAAACAAGGGAGATTGAATAAGTGTGGGCTAACTGCATATTACAATATATGAATTGCTGCCATGTGCCCAATAAATCCTAATGTAACTGATGCTACTTGCACAAACAATAGGAGTTGGTGACCAGGCAAAACTTACAATAATATTCACTAACAATGTCAGACACAGATCTGTCAGAATAATATATCTTAATGCAGTAAGCAAGATATCAAAATAGTAAATAAATGTTATTCTGCGTGTGGTCAGTTCAATACTCTTGGTATAGTTGTCTTCTGTTTATTCACACACCATCTAGTTTCAGTCTGAAGCCCTCAGGTTACAGGTGTGTTTGAGTTAAAGCCTAGTTAACCTAGTGGGATTTCCACATCATATCCTTCTGGTATGGCTTTTGGAGTGTGTTTTTTGCCTTGAAGATGAAGTGTTTAATGTCCCAGTGTTCTATGGTACCTGGCTTGGGTCCCCGTGGAGTGTGCAGAAACTCAGACCAATGTAGCGGTAGAACACTTATTTAGTAGCCCTATGCCTAGACCCCACTATCACATGGGCCCCTTTGGGTGGCTCTCTTCACACATCCAATTTGATGCTACTTTAAGGTAATCATAAATCATTTTTATGCTTAATGAGTTCATTAAAATTACTCTATTGATTTCATTGTTATTTAATATGAAGATATAAAAAATTAATAATAGCCTCCACCTCTTTCAGTCCAAATAAGAAAAGCATACTGTTTGTGACATTTCAGTAAGCAATTACTCATTGTTTGCATTTCTCTTTGACCAATCTCAAGAGTGATTAGTTGAATGTCTTAGCATGTTAAAAGATTTGTTAAAGAAGAATGATGGAGGAGTGAGTCCTATTTAGAGAGGCAGTTCCAATCCAGGAATTTCTGTACCCTGCACTTCCCCACCCTAATCCTTTGAGAGAGGAATTTAGCAGGATAAAAATAATGGGAATAATCTTATTTGACATAATCCTCTATATAACTTTTAACAATTTTCATCAAAGGATAAGTGTCTTAGGGTGTGCATGAAGATAGATATATTTGTATAATCCTAAATTGAATCCACAAATAGTGACATGAAGGCTTAAATATAATTAAACATCAAAAGAAAGATGCATGTTTGGAGCTAACCATGACCAAGCTTCAGGATCTTCATTTGCTGCTGGGGCACAACCCAAAATGGGAATAAATGAGAATAAATGCAAACATACATTATCAATCAGAACATGGCATGAACAATATATGAATGTTGTAAAATTGGCAGTTGTCAATAAAGAAATGGCACACATGAAGATTGCTATTCTAGACATTAGTGAACTCAGACTGGTATTGGTCATTTGGAGTCAAATTATCACATTTTTACTAAGCTTGGGAATAACAAATTCAGAGTAATGTTGCCACATTCGTTGTGAAAAAGAACATTTCAGAATTTACCTTGGAGTATAATGCTGATTGGGATGGGATTTCTATATGCATACAAGGAAGTCCAATTAATACACTGTGATTCAAATCTATGCATCAACCACTAAAGCTCACTCACTCACTTCCAACCAATCAATTAGGACTCATAATAACCCTATAGAATCAAGTAGAATTGCCCCTTTGTGTTTCTGAAGCTGTAAATCTTTCTGGAAGCACGCAGCCTCATCTTTTTCTTGCAGAAGGGCTGGTGGAATTGAACCAGCAAGTTTGCACTTAGCCATTCAAAGTTAACCTGACAATATCACCAGAGGTTTTCACCTTTTGACTGAGGAGAGAGGTGGAAAAATTCAATATCAGTAGGGAAAACCAGGCTAGGAACTGACTATGAATTGGACCATCAACTACTTTCATCTAATCTCAGGTTGAAGCTGAAGAAAATTGAAATAATTCCAAAGGAAAAAAAAAACATGACCTTGAGTATAACCCACTTGAATTCAGAACCTTCTCAAAATCAGAGATCTGACACATTGTGGGGTGACATCAAGAATATTATACATGAAGAAATTGAAAAATTCATTCAAATCACAAGAGATAAATAAAAGACTAAGATTTATGACAAAAGAGACTGTGAACCTAGTTCTTGAATGCAGAGTAGCTAAAGCAAATGGAAGAAAGGATGAAGTAAAAGATGAACAGAAAATTTCAAGAGCACTTACCTATGGGAAAAATTTCAACCATGTAGATACTTCAAACAAAATGGAAAGAATACCGTCATTACACCAAAAATAACTTTAAAATTAAATCATTTCAAGAGGCAGTCTATGATCAATAACTGATGATCCTGAAAGAATTCCAAGCTGCATTAAGGGCCTTTAAAAAAGCAACAAAAAAACCCCCATTCATTTCCATCGAGTCATTGCCAACTCATCTTGACCCTGTAGGATGGGGTAGAACTGCCCCTGTGGGATTCTGAGACTAAAACTCCCTACAGGAGTAGAAAGCCCCATATTTCTTCTGTGGAGTGGCTACTGGTTTCAAACTGCTCACCTTACAGTTGCAGCCCAGTGTGTAACCACTATGTCACCAGGGCTCCTGTTAGAGAAAAAGCAATGCTCCAGGAATTGAGAGAAACTGAATGAAATGTTCCAATAAGCTAATAAAACACTGGAAGTACTTACACAATTATGCCAGGAAATTGAGAAGACAGCTACTTGGCTAACTGAATGGAAGGGACCCGTATTTGTGTCCATTCCAAATAAAGGTGATGTAACAGAACACAGAAATCATCGAACAGTTTCGCATGCAAGTAAAATGTTGCTCAAGATATTGCAAACACAGATGAATCAGTATAACCACAAGAACTTTCCAGAAATTTAAACTGAATTTAAAAGGCAATATGAACTAGGGATAGCATTCTAATGTCAGATAGATCTAGGCTGAAGGCACAGAATACCAGAAGGATGTTTATTTGTGTTTTATTGATTATGTAAGGGCATTAGACTGTGTGGATCATAGCAATTAAGTAAATAGATTTCAAAGAATGAAAATTCAAGAAAACTTAATTATGCTCACAAAGAACCTGTATATGAATCAAGAGGTAGTCCTTCACACGGGATAAGGGAATATGGCATGGCTTAAAATCTAAAGGATGTGTCAGGATTGTAGCCACTCACCATGCTTACTCAACTGTATGCTGAACGGATCATCTGAGAAGTTGGACTATATAAAGATGGATTTGCAGCATCAGGATTTGAAGAAGGCTCATGCACAACTAGTGACATATAGATGGGCACAATTACACTGGAAGGAAGACTGGATGCACTTGCTAATGAAGATCAAAGGCTTCCCTAAGAACTACAATTCAGTTTAAGAAAGCAACGAGCTCCACAAAGGAACAACTAGACAAATGGAGAAAAAGATGACATCGTCAAGTATTTCATTTTTCTTGAATCCACAACCAATGCTCATAGGAGCAGCAGTCAGGAAATCAAATGACATACTGCATTGGACAGATCTGCTGCACAAGACCTCTTTAAAATACTAGTGAGCAAAAATGTCACTTTGGAGATGAAGGTGCACCTGTCCCAAACTGTGGTATTTCCAATCACCTCGTATACATGTGAATGATGGGCAATGAAAAAGGAAGACTGGAGAAGAATAGATTGATTTGAATTATGTAGTTGGCAAAGAATACCGAAAGCACCATGAGTTTACAGAAGCTCAAACAGATCTGCCTTGGCAGAAGGACAGCCATATTCTTTGGACATGTGATCAGGAGAGACCACCATGTAAAAGGACATCAAACTTGGTAAGGTAGAAGACAGGCAAAAAGAGAAAGAAATTTGAGGAAAGGAATTGACACAGTGACTGAAGCAGTGTGTTCAAACCTAACAAACGATTGGGATGATAGACTATTAGGTACTGTTTCTGTCTGGTATACAGGGAGTCCCTGGGAGTTGGAAATGACTCTGTGGCACCTAACAACCACTGGGTCAATCACGGAGAACCCGTTACAGGTTCAACATCATGATGCAAAGTGGGAAACCGAAACAAAAATCACTTCTTAATGGGAATGTAAATAGACTAATGTTGGCCTCATAGTCATTGAAGCCATTGAGAGTCTCCAAATCTGGAATTCTCATAAATTCTTTCTAACAAAATTTTCGTCAGTATATTTACCTAACCCCAGGGCACAGGTGGGCTGACACTTAGCAATATTGTTACTCCAGCAAAATATTGTCAACAGAAACCTGAAATGGGGGGGGGTGGCATTTGAAACAAGAAATGTGGAATGTTTCTAATGGTTGAATGTATATGGTGGGCCCATGGGGGTTAATTATATATTTTTCCTATTTTTGTGTATGTTTAAAATGTTCCATAATTTAAACAATTAAGGTATGAGTTGCATATATGATAGGAAATCAAAAGCAGCAGTAGGGTTCTCATTCATACATATACTTTTCTTTAGCAAAATTGTATAAACATGTTCTTGCCATCAGTAGATGACTGCAGCCAACTTCTCACAATAATTCACTCCCCTTAGTTTCATAAGAGGATTTTAAGAGGTCTAAACAAAACTGTGACTTCCCAGGAGATATGCCACAGCAGTTAAATTCATGGTAGAGAGGTCGGCTCAGAAGGTTCCTGGTGACTGATCTTTAAAATTCCCTTGAAATAATCTTCATTAGATTATTCTGCTGAAGGACACAGCATGCTCACGAAAGTGTATTATGAAGATGTTTGAATGAAATTGAAAACTGCATTGGTGAGAAAAAGTTCTGAAAGATTTGCTACCTTTTACTTTTCTCCCCATCCCCATCATGGCAATACACCTGTTCATTCTTCTAGGATAGCAAGAACTGTCATATGAAAGTTTTGTTGGGACATTTTACCCCATGCATCCTACAGCTCTGATCATGTCCCTTCAGACTGCACTTTGCCCTTCTAATTAAAAGAACATTGAAAAGTCCCCCAGAAATGCCAAAACTGTCTTTGTGATGTTTTGTAAATCAAAGTGCACAGGATGCTTTGGGGATTACAGGAATGGAAATGCCGCCTTCAGAAATGTATAGACCTAAATGTAAGATATGCTAAGAAACAATAGCTTTCCATTTTGATAATTTTGTTTAATAAATAGTTCTATGATTATGTAATAATACTTTATTACTTTGCCTGATTTTAATTACTCTTAAATTATCCCAATCTATAAGTGCTTGTGTAACTATTAATATAAGCAAGTTTTACACAATATTTCACTCAACAAGCATTGAGCATTTACTGTGCGATTTGCCTGTGCCTTTAGAAATAAAAGTGGTGGTCCTAGTGTGGTAGTTACATAATCTGTTGTCAATTAGAAACTTAAGAGTGAAGGGGTAGAGTTTAACCTATCAATCAGGTCACAGCTTGATGACCTCATGTGAAGGTGCTGGCAGGACACAGGCTCACTCTCTGTGAGACATTCCTATTGACAAGTCACATGGAACTATGCTGATGGCATCCAGAGCCTTAGAGATGAAGGAGCCACATGGAGACCCACGCCAACACTCAGATGCTTACACTGCCACTGGATCCCCAAGATTTTCCACCCGCTGGCCTGTGATCTTCCTGCATTTGATGTCATTGCATGTGTTTCGTGAGTGTGAAGAGGACTTTATAGACTGGTATCGGACATAAGGGCTAATATCGGACTTATGGACTTGCTCTGGACTGGGCTGGGATGTTTTCTCAATATTCAATTGCTCTTTACATAAAGCTCATTCTTATACACATATGAGTGTCTATGAATTTGCTTCTCTAGTCCACCCAGACTCACACACCTAGTCTACTGGAGACAATAAGAACTAGCTTTTGGTCACCTTCCCTTCTCCTACCCTATTCCCCACTATGATTACAAAGAAATTTTCAAGGCCAGTGAACATTTCTCATAACTCAGTTCTAACTTAGCTATTGATCCTCGTCCAGTTAAGTGTCAACAATTTGGTTGCCCTAGTAGCAATTTCTAGGAGAGCAGATCGTTTCTTGTAGGAAAAAATGAGAGTCTGTATTTTATTGAATTACTTGACCTCGGAAAAGATCAAGATTGTACAGCAGAGACTTTTAACAGCAGCAATGCCTTCTATGGCCCTTGTGGGCTAAAATGCAATGCAATTAGTTATTGTACTTCACCTTATGTTCAGTCATAAGAGGAGTCCTTAATTTCCTTATATTTAGTAGCAAGTATGGATAACAGTACACATTTATACACAGAACTATTAAAAATTCCATTTTGGTAATTTACTCATGCTATCATTGTTTTTAAAATTACAGGTAACTTAAAATAGTAAAAGTGTAGCAACTGTAATTTATTTTTATTTCATTAACACTGAATTAGATGTGCTGTTTTCTCTAGAAATATCATCATGCTGTTGTACATTAGGTAGGTAATCCTCAGAAATATAACCATTCTAAATTTTGCCCAGTGGTCCTATGGATCTGTGTCTGGCAACAACAGTGCTTGGACAGAACAGACCTGGGGACTCCCCACCTCCAACCTTCATCCACTCTTCAACTTCATTTCCAGGTATCGCCTCCAGGACCATCTTCTTGGCCATCCTCTCTTACTAGGACAAGCCAACACTCTATGTTTTTAGCTCTAAACCTCCTACCAACCATGAAATCTCACATCTATCAGAATTATTCCACCGAAGCTGAGGTCTGTGTCATCCTTCTGGTTAATCTGCATCTGTGGGCCTGGGGCACCGACCTCTCTCTATGCTTCATTTAGACCATGAGGGTGTAGTCTTGGAAAGCATGGGGGTACTTATTCCACAAGCTGGTGAAGGAGAAGCATGAGAGGGCCAAGAGTATATCTTGAAGCTGCAGAAACAGTGTGGTGGCTGTGCTCTTTTCTAGGATGTGCAAAACCATTCCAAGATGAGTGTAGTAGAACCCTGAATGCCATGGAAACTACTCTGACTTTGGAGAGGAACCTCAACCAGGCCCTTCTGCAGCTGTGTGTTCTACCCAATTAATCCCAATCTTGGTGATTTTCTGTAGAACCACTCCCTGCATGAGGTGGTGAAACTCCTCAAGAAGATGGGCAACCTTCACAGGTTGGCCAATCCCCAGTTGGGGTTGAGAAATTATCTCTTTAAGGGGTTTGCCCTCAAACACAAAGAGGGGCCTGCCGCCATCAACCCCTCTGCCTGAAACTGCCCCTTCAGTAGCAGCACCACAGCCCTGGAGCCCCTCTACCGAACTGTGGACCAATTGGGAACAACAAAGCTTCCTTTTACAGCAAAGAAAGAAGTAGAAAGGAAGGAAGGAAAGAAGGAAAAAAAACTCTTCTATTGTATAATACCTTTGTAACATAAACTCTATCCATTCATTTCGTTTATCAGAGGGAAACAGGCATTTACAGTTTAGTCAAGCAGAATTACCAACTTTGTAAGAATTAATGGGTCATATGAGACAACCATCAGATGAAACTTGATTTCACATAATCATTGATGAGCTGGTTAACACTAACAGTTGTATTTATCTCTCTATATAGTCCCTCTTTAAATACAGACACATTCATATACATATATGAGGGGGTACACCCCCAAAAAATAACAGGGAAAAGCTCTGCTGGCCTTTCTTATTTTCACTAAGCAAGCATCAAGCAACTCACTCTGAGTTAGGGCACCCACTGGTGTCACCTGGGAAGGTTTTCTCTGACCACAATGAATTGTTTTGTCAAAGCAATTTCACTTGAACCTTGTTTTAAATGATGACCCATTTAAGAGAACAGCGTGTGGCTGTGAAAGTTTGTTTCTCAGGAAAAGTGCCACAGAAACTGTTGTGATGTTGAACACAGCTTATAAGTACAGCACTATGGGAAAACTCAAGTTTGAGTGTGATTTTCTCATTTCAAAAAAGGGGAAATGTTGATGACAAACCTTGGTCTGGAAATCTGTCAACTTCCTGGCAAAATGTGTGTTCTTGTGCTCAAAGATTGACAACAGGCCGATGAAGAGATGCCAAAGTTATTTGGACTATCTTGGAGCTTGGTTCAGCAAATTATATTGCAGGCTCTTATAACTCTTATAACAATCCATATATCCATACATCAATTGTATCAAGCATATTTGTACATATATTGTCATCATTCTTTTGTAGACCTTTACTTTCTATTGAGTCCTTGGTATAAGCTCTTATTTTCTCCCTCTCTCCCCACAACCCTCATGATCCCTTTATATGTAGATCCTTGTAATCCCTTCTCCCCGCTTCTTCCCTCCCTTCCCACCACCTACCCGGTATCACCATTCTCACCACTGGTCCTGAGGGGTTCATATGTCCTGGATTCCCTGTGTTTCCAGTTCCTATCTGTGCCAGTGCACATCCTCTAGCCGGATTTGTAAGGAAGAATTCGGGTCATGATAGTGGGGCAGGGAGGAGGAAGTATTTAAGAACAAGAGGAAAATTGTATGTTTTATCGATGCTACACTGCCTCCTAAGTGACTCGTCTCCTCCCCACTACCCCTCTGCAAAGGGACGTCCAGTTGTCTACAGATGAGCATTGGGCCCCCATCCCCCACTCCCCCTCATTCACGATGATATGATATTTTTGTTCTTTGGTGCTTGATACCTGGTCCTTTCAACCACTTGTGATCATGCTGGTGTGCTTCTTCCATTTAGGCTTTGTTGCTTCTGGTCTAAATGGCCGCTTGTTTACTTTCAAGCCTTTAAGAGCCCAGGTGCTCTATCTCTCGATAGCTGGGCACCATCAGCCTTCTTCCCCACACTTACTTATGCACACATTTTTCTCCAGCAGTTTACATGACTACTCTGTGCCTTGTTTTCCTAAGTTGGAAAATGAGGATTCATTTGTGTATTGAACTGATTTTTTGGTTTGAAAACTGAAAAGTAGTAAACCTGGAAGAGTAAGGTTTCTACTCTCTTAGAGCTTACATTCTAAAGTGAAGGAAATGTATGAAAAACACAACAATTACACATGACTGTGATGAGTATAAAAGAGGATCACATTGCAGAAGTGACTAGAGGCTACTTCAGGTTGGGTGGTAAGGAAGGGAATCTCAGAGAAAGTGACACACAAAGTGAGAAATGAGTGACAAAAAGAAGCCAGCTGTGGGAAAATCTATAGGAAGAGTCTTCCTGTCAGAGAGAACAGCAAGTGCAAAACTATTAAATTGAAACTCTCTTGCTAAATGCAAGGAAGCCAAAGAAAGCCAATATAAGTCAACTAGAGCACAGAGAAAAATGGTACTAGCTGAGGTTAGAAAGGCAGGTATAGGGCAGATCCTACTGTATTTCATAGATCAGGATATGAAATTTAATTATTTAAATTTATTGTGGTAAAATATAGGTAACAAATCATTTGTCATTTTATCCATTTGTAAGTTTTTAATTCATTACATTAATTACAAGAAGGTAATTTCTATTCTGAGTGGTATCAGATGCAGACAGTGTTCTTTTTGTTGTTTCTTTTGTTTGCCATGTGAAGCGTGTCATGGTAAGATTTCCATTTTTAAAAGCTCACCTTGGCTGCTTTGACCTTGGCTGCTTTGGTGAGACAAACAAGAAGACAAGATGTGATAGTGCCTTGGACTGGGGGCTAGCTATGGAGATGGATGAAGTGAATAGATTCTGGATATGTATTGAAGAATGAGCCAAGAGGACATACTGGTATGATTTGAGAAATGAAATATTTGTGTGAGAATTTAGAAAAAAAGTAGTTAAATAAAAAATAAAGTGAATGACTCATGTGTTTTCATTATAAGTAACTGAATGATATCGTACTATTAACTGAGAGAATTTTGAAGAGTAGACTAGTGGTTACCACAGTGAATGTTGACAATCACATAGCATATAATACACATTCAACTCATTATCTTATTTTGACTTTTACCATCACCACCACCATTACTGTCCGTAATTGCTGTTTTTCTAGCCCTTATTTATGATCAGCACTGTCAAAATCCTCAGCATAACCCTATGAATCAGGTGATATTACTGAATATCCTAAAACTGATACTCAGAGAGGTTAAGGAACTTTCATAATGACGCATGGCAAGTCATGAAGCCACAACTTGGATCCACGTATATCTGACTCCAGAGTCCTGCCCAGAATCAGCTAGTTCTATTGCCTTTCAAGCTTATTACCTATTTGACCACCTCTAATACATATCTCCATCTTTTGACCAAAGAAAATGACATATGGTCACTTGTGCTAGTTATTATTTGCATAAAGATCTCTAAATGTGTGTGTTTTCCATGTTCTAGTGTCTATCATTGCCTGTTCGTAGGATGGAGTTCTATTGATTACGGAAAGAAGAATAGGAGGGAGGAGAAAAGAGGGACTCACACTCAGGGGGCATGGAACTTCTATGAAGGGCGAGGTGAAAATCTGGAAATAGATCATGGTAATGGTTGAATAACATGATAAATATAACTAATGTCGAATTGTATGTGTGAAGAATGTAAAGAAGGCAAACAATTTGTTGAACTATAGAAAGACACTAGGGGCAGTGAAATTGAGGTTTTAGATTTGTGAAAAATGAGGAGTCAAGAAAGATAGTGCAGCAACTTTCAGAGAGAAAATTAGAATTCTCATATTACAACATTCAACACCATCTGTAAGCAGTATTCAGTTTTCAAACATTATGATGAAGTGCTTGAATGTTGCTTTCTACCAAAGAAGAAAGGGGATATTTAACCATCTCTTTCTACTGGTTTACTTTGATTCCCAAACCTACAGGATAGTAGACTCACACAAGAATCATTTAAAGGGGCATGGAATTTTGCTGCTAACTGCAAGGTTTGTGGTTCAAGACCACAAGCTTCTCTATGTTTGTGGGAGGGGTGGTAGAGATGAAGCAAACTGTCCCAATAAATGTTTAACAAAATGGGACTTTAACCTATAGTCACTAGAGATAAGATGGTCCTTTAGGTTGACTAGAGTTAGGGGTAGGGGGAGTTGTGGAGTGCTGGACCAGTCCTACAAAGAGCGTAGGTGTAGCTGGGAGAGCTTGGTTTCCTGTTATTAGGTTGTTGATGGCTGAAATCACGTTAGTTGGATGACAGGTGTTTTGTTATAGACTATTATATTCTCCAGTGTTCACATTCAAGAATGCTGCTTGAAGGTTAGGAATATTTAAGGAAATCTTTATAAAATGTATTGGGTATGACTTTTAGACTTAAATTACTTTTCTATTTCCCCAAATGAAATATCACCAACTGTGAAATTTTATTCTTTTGAGAGAAAGGGCAAGTCTTCCTCTTTATTTTCCCAATCTTTTTCATGTTCTTAACAGCTCTAGAGATTCAATTCTAGAAGATTACATGAGGAGAGCCTTTGACTCTTACTGGAAATAGAGTATAACTAGTAAAAAAAGTTTTAATTAAAAAAGCTTTATAAGGGCAAAGAATGTACGGATGTGCTTTATACAATTGATGTATGTATATGTGTGGATTGTGATAATAGTTGTATGAGCCCCTAATAAAATGTAAAAAAAAGAAAAGAAACAAAAATAAAAAGGCTTTATAGCCTCGACAAGCCTATATAGTGTCGCTGTGTTTCAGAATCAACTTTATGGCCACTGCCATGGTTTTGGTTTTGAGTTTGGAATTCGTAAGCATATGATCAAGTACTACTATAAATAAGATCTAGTGTCATATATATATATATGATCATACTTTTCATGAAATCATTGCCTGAAATCAGTTCCTCTTACTCATCCTGAAGTTGAAATCTTTTATAAAAGCAGAGAAATGGGAGCTCATTCCTTCCTGTTTAGCTTTTAACAAAAGGGATGCTTTTCAGCCAATACCGTTTCAATTCTCATGACTGTTGTTTTTGTTGTTGTTGTTAGGCACCATCTAGTCTGTTCTGACTCGTAGTGAGCCTACGCTCAACAGAGTGAAATGCTGCCTGGTCTTGCACCATCCTCACCACAGTTAGTATAGTTTAGCCCCTTGTTGCAGCCACTGTGCCAATCCACCTTGTCAAGGGCCTTTCGCACTCTCCCTCACCTTTCCCAAGCAAGATGTCCGTCTCCAGAGAGTGGTCTCTTCTGACAACATATGCAAAGTATGTAAGCTGCAGCCTCACCATCCATTCCTCTAAAGGCTTCCTCTGATCCCGAGGATACAGATGCTGCATTCTTCTTCATAATAATGATGATTTGCTCAGAATATAGATAGAATAAGTATTGTGAAAGGATACAATCTTGATGCACACCTGTCTTAATTTTAAACCATGCAGGATCCCCTTTTTCTCTTCTCACAACTGCCTCTCGATTAATGTACAGGATCTGCATGTGCAAATGAAGTGCTGTAGATTTCCCATTCTTCTCAAGGCTATCCATATTTTGTTATGACCCACACAATCAAATGCCTTGGCAGAGTCAATAAAGCATGAACAAACAGCTTTCTGGTACTCTGCTTTCATCTAAGATCCGTCTGACATCCACATTCTCTTCCGAATCCAGCCTGAATTTCTGTCAGCTCCTCCTCTGTCAATGTACTGCTACAATCATTTTTGAATGATCGTCAGCAAAATTTTACTTACATGTGATATCAGTGCTGTTGTTCTATAACTTGAACATTCTGTTGGGTCACCTTTATTTGAAATGGGTACAAATAGGCATCTCTTCCAGTCAGTTGCCATAGGTGAGTTGTAACAGTCAGTGCTTCATCCATTTGTTGAAACATTTCAATCGGTGCTCCATCAATTCCTGGAGCCCTGTTTCTGGTGAATGCTTCCAGTGCGGCTTGGACTTTTTCTTCAGTAAGTACAAAGCATTCATCAGATACTACCTCTCGAAATGATAGAATTTCAACTAGTTCTTTGTGGTACAGTGACTCTGTATATTCTTTCCATCTTCTTTTGATGCTTCATTCACCGTTCAATATTTTGCACATAGAATCTTTCAAGGTGACAATTCAGGATTGAATATTTTCTTTAATTATTTCCAGTTTAAGATATGCTGATTGTCTTCTTTCTTTTTGGTTTTCTTACTCTAGGTTTTTGCATATTTTATTATAATATTTTCACTTTATTTTTAAAATCCCCTTTCAAATTCTTTGTCCAACTCTTTGACTTCATAATTTCTTCTATTTCCTTTAGCTACTCTATGATTAACAGCAAATTTCAGTCTCTTTTGACATGCGCTAGATCTTTTATTTCTTTCTTGTCATTTCAATGCTGTTTGCTTTCTTCGTGTATGTTCTTGATGTCATCCCACAGCTCATTAGACTTTCTGTCATTAGTATTCAATGTGGCAAATCTCTTCTTGAGATGTTCTTGAAATTCAGCTTGGATAAACTAAAGGTAGTATCTTGTGAAATTTCTTCATCTTCAAACGAACTTAAATGTGGGCAACTTATTAATCTGTTTCACAGTCGGGCTCTGGGCGGGTTTTCACTGAGCTTTCCCATCATCTCTTCCTGCATATGTAGTCAATTTAGTTTCTGTGTATTTCATTTCAAGAAATCCATGTGCATAGTTGCCATTTATGTTGTTTAAAAAGGTATTTACTGTGAAGAAGCTGTTGGTCTTACAAAACTCTATCATGAATTTTATATCTTTTTCTCATAGTTTAATGTATTTTAATAGCAAACTTAGAGGAACAGCACAGAAGATAGACAACATTAAAAACATGTTCTTGCATGTAGGGCAATTAGTTAGACAAGTATAGTGAATGGGTGGGATTTACTGTATGACAAAAATGCTACAAACAATTTAGTTGCAGTCAATAAGAAATTAACTTGTTTTGGGGAAAAAGGCATATTCTGGCATTGTCCAGAAAATTCTAACAGATTTATTTATAATTATAATAAAGTTGAACAGCTGAAATGTGTTCATTGAAACATTTCGACTTGCATTACTGCTTTATGTCCCCACATTGTATTAAAACTTCAGACACAAATGAAAATGGGAAAACCTGTCAAAACCTGATTTGTGTCCCCTATCTGTCCATTCACAATCAAATACTTGGGTACCTTTTGACCCCATGGGGGAAACCCCCCTCCAAAACAAACCTAAACCAAAAACGAATGGTTCAGAACTACCAGTAACAGGAAGAAGAAACCCTTTTTTTAAAAAGAAAAACATTTAATGAAATGTTTCCCATCATAGTGGATTCTTAAGCACGTTCTTCTCCAAGAAGGCGACATGCAAGTGGGATGTCTGGGCATAATTTTTGCACGATGTTTGGCATAAACAGCACACAGGTGCATGTCTTCAAAAAAGCCTCCCTGGCCTCCTGCGAAGCCCCTGTAGGTGTGCTCTGGAAGCGTCGGTGTGTTTGGAAGTCCTGAGCCATTTCTTGCACTCAACGCTGGAAGGGAAGTGTGCAAAGCAGAGCTTGGGTGGACTTCTGATAACGTCTACTCACGAAGTACCATGGGACCAGCCCTGTGATGATGAGGTACCTTCACTGCCACCTCCCCTCCAGTAGGGGCTTGCCACTTCATTAGGCCTGTAAAAAGAGGTTTCTTCACCACCTCCTGTGATCCAGTAGAGGGCGCACTCTTGTGAGCGGCTTTTTTAGGCAGCTGCGTCAGTGGATTTGCGCAGCTGTCTGCTTGGTCTGAGCCAGGGTAGCAACACCGCCTCACTTACACTGCCTCCTCACCCCCTTACGCCACTTGGAGCTCAGCAAGCTAGAGGCCAAGCTGACGTTAGAAAGCGCCAACTGCGTGGCAGCCTATCCATGTATTTTTCAGCTTCATTTTATTACCAAGACCATAATTTACAACTATTGTCCATTTATCTTTATTTCCAACTTTTGCATTCCAATTACCAATAATAATCAATGCATCTTAATTGCATATATGATCAGTTTCAAACTAAAGACATCAGAATTTTTTTATTTCTTCCTCACCAGCGTTAGTGGTTGCTGTATAAATTTGAAAACTAATTTTATTGACTGAATTTCCTTGTATGAGAATAGATATACGCCTATCACAGACAGCATTTTACAGCAAGATAAATCTCGAATATCCATTTTCGATGGTGAATGCAATGTCTTTCCTCTTGAATCTGTCATTACCAGCATAGTCTACCTTAATTCTTCTTATAGTCCAAGTTCCACTTATTAATTTTTGCAGGTATTAATCTTCGCAGCTATTAATTCTCATTTTGAGTTATGCTCCATCAGTAAATGAAGGTCCCAAAGACTTTACTGTCACAGGCTTTACTCCATCCACTTCATTCTGGTCAACTCTGGTTTGAGAAGGCAATTCTTCGTCAGTCTTATTTTGAATGCCTTTCGACCTTAGGGCTCATCTCCTGGCACTATGCTGACAATATTCTGCTGCTGTTCATGTGATTTTCAGTATCTGACAGTGTTTCCCTGTTATCCCTAGGTTTGCAGTGTCTTCTTCTTCCAAAGTAGACAGCCTATTCCTTCTTCCTGCTCCCTTCTTAGTCTGGAAGCTCTGTTGAGAAATGTGCACGTTGGGTGACCCTGCTGGTGTAGGAAATATCAGTGGCATAGCTTCAAGGATCACATGTACTTACAAGCCACCACAGATTGACAAACTGACAGAGAAATTATTGATTGCAACTGTCAGACACCCGTTATTAAGTAAACAAATATTGATCCAGCACTTACGGTATGAAAGACACTGAAAAAAGGAAATAGCGATGGACATGCAAAAGTTCCTACCTTCCATCATAGTAAAAGAACAGACATTAAGACATGGATGCAAAATTCAATTTAAGTAAAACTTGTTGAATTGGAGAATGTGTTGTTGTGTAAAAATACACGAATAAACAACCACCATAAAATACAATTTATCAAGTGTCACTAAATGAAAAATAGGACCTCTATGCCGTCCAATATAGGAAAACATTTTAGGAAAACAGTCCAGCAACCAAAAAGTAATTTTAGCACTTTATATATTTAAGAATTTACTATAGTCTTAAAAATAATCCAGGGAGCCAACTTGTAAGCCCCAGAATACTTCTTAAAATACTCTTTCTATATTACTTTCCCTCTCAATCTCCCTGATAAATTGCAGCTGCGCAGACACTTCTCTCACCAGTCCTTACTCTCATCTCAACACCCCTCCTGCTCATCCCCTAGAAGGCACTGTCTCTTTGTGCCCCTTTCCTCCTCTTATTTTCTCCCCTCCCTCCTCACCCCTCTGAAAACTATGAGTTCCATGTTCAGGGTAATTTAGTGGAACTACGATTACTGTTTGCAATCTGTCCATTCTTTTTGTCAGTGACTACTCTTTTGCATGATTGCATGAACAAGTCCTAGAAGTTGCTGAATTTGGAGAGGCCCTTCTGTCTTTTTCCGCTTCATACCTGAGAGAGAGAGTAAAATGTGTTATAAAAGATACAGAGATAAATCAATTGAGTGTTAAAGAAAAGTGATCTTGGGCTTACAGAATCCAGAAAGGCTTCAGAGAGGAAGTGGTGTTTGCGATTCCCTTTGAATAACTAAACCAGTGGCTACATTTTCATTCAGGACGATAAAACAACGTTGGAGGGTAACTTGTCAGAGTGATGTGGTAGTGAGGCGGTGAAGATGGGGTGGGGTTGGCATAGGTAGGTTTGTTAGGAAGGATGTACCAAGGTCCCCTTTTCGCGAATGTAAACCTAACAATAACTGAGTGTGCTTTGTGTAGGTTTCCGAGGTAATTTTGGAGCATGGCACTTTAAGATAGTAACTAATTCTTAGAAAGGAGGCTGAAAGACATCACTGGTGAACACCTTCACTTCAAATTCGATAACTATGCATGCTTTTTCAGATGAGGTTTCCTAGGAGAAAATGTATATTTAACTAGTATAAAGGTTTACCTATGACCCTCCCCTCATTAAAGAAAGAAGATACTGCCGGCTACAGCATTGTCAATCAGAGAAAGCACTCCAAATTCTTTTCTCGGGTATAGAGATGAATCCATGCAGAGTTGTCCCCAATCTCTCACCACTGCCAGGAGTCATCCACCGGAGCAAAGCGGCAGGTTAAGTTCGAGCGGGTACAGTCTGTGTCGATGGATAGGTAACATGGATATGTGACAGCAAAAGCTAGTAGAGGGAGTGAAGTGTACTTCCAACCCAGCTTCCTGATCTCATAAAAGCAAGATGCAAACTAAGAGCATCTACACAGCTTCATTTCCAAAACAGATAAGATTTTTCCACACTAAAACCACATGCATTTATCTGGATCAACAGATATTATATGTCACTTATAAATTCTCAGACCTGATATCCTAACGATTCTCTAAGCCTTCCCTGAACTCCTCCAAAAAGGTGCTTTCAAGGAGGATGGTTTGACGCTTTACGCTCAGGCAAGCAGGCCCTCTCTCCTCCTATTAAACTGGGTCCGAAGCTTATTCCTGAACAGTCTCCTTGCATATTTATTTCTACACACATAGAGCAGGTTTTCACACTTGTTGGTACTGACTTATTGACCCGAACCTCAGCGCACTGGTTCTGGAGATTTTCATTTGGCCAAATGAAGCTTTTCGAAACTAAGACGTGAAACCGTCTGAATAAAAACAGAAAGAGATGGCAGGAAGGCAGTTAGCAGGAGGTGGCAGTGTCAACAAAGCACCAGGATTTTCCAGGAGGGTGTAAAGGCACAGAAATTTCTAGGTACACCCCACCCCTTGCAAATTGACAAACTTGATTCCACATGACAGGAAACAAGGATGAGAAAGCATGGCTGTTTCTAAATAAATCCTGGTTTGAGTCCTGTTTCTTTCCCATTGTTTTAGAGACAGGTAGGTGTAACCAAGTTTGACTTCCCAGCATGAGCAGAGGTTACCAAAGGAGCTTCCCAGATCATTCATTCCTTTTTCCCACGTTGCCTGTTTTTATGCCAAATGGCAAACCCGGAGAGGGCCATACCATCTTTTTGAGAGGTGCAGTTCAGAGATGTTGACCATGGAATTGGTACTCTTGGATTTTCTACCCGACTTCCCTCCCTCGCCAGAGTTGAATCTTTCTTCTGGCAGCATTTTAAAAAGCTCTTGCTGCTTTGCTTCACGTTTCACTAAGCTCCAGGACTCAAAGGCCCTGCCAGTTCACTTGGGTTTGCTGGGGGAATTCAGGGAGTGAAGGGGAATCAATCCTGCAAAACATGTGGATCGTCCTGACTTGGAATTTACTAGACAGCAACGAGCAAGGGCAACCAAACATAAAACCCAAACCCAAACATACGGATTAAATCTTTTACTCAAGAGGACAAATCAAACACAAAGATCAATAAATGAAACAATAAAGTCACGAAATGAAGCCCTGAAACGAATTTGGTTTGGCGCTCCTTTTAGAATGATCTCCCTTCTTCTCCATGTTCCCTCCCAGGCTCCCAATTCCTTTCTGCTTGTGATGAAAAAGAATGTGGAGTTCTCTTCAAAGCGAGTCCTCTCTGCAGCATGGGGACTTTTCCTCCGACTCCACACGCCCACCTCCAACCCCACCAATCTAACCAAATCTACTGGTGCTGACTCATAGCAACCCTAGATAGGATTTCAGAACCTGTGGATCTTTACAGGAATAGGCAGGCTCATCTTTCTCCTGGGGAGTGACTGGTGTGTTTAAAGAGCCAACCATGAGGGACACCTAACTCATAATGTCCCTTAGTGTTCCTTGGCATAGGCATCCTAACTCTCAGGATGCGTAGACAGGAGCCCACGGAGTTCCTCATCCCTGCTACACATGAAGGTCTGCTCCCCTTCTTTTTGTTCCAGAAAAAGAGATGACCTTTTCAAACCCACCCGGGAAAAATAAATTCACTCCTTGCATTTTAAAATGAACATTTATTTCATGTTGCATAATAAAGAATTATATAACGATGGAAAAACCCTCACCGTACAGCTCCATGCTTCACCCTCACCTCTTATCACACCGCACCCACTATTTTCCATCACTTATTAACATCTTATTTCATAAACGTTTTTCCCCAGGCTTTTTTTATACTTACTCAAATATAAATCTATAAGGTAAATGTACACTTTAATTATTTATAGCATATATGTTACTTTCTTAGAGAAATTCTGGGGATGTATTTTGCAAAAAACGAATACCATATAACTATTTTTCCCATTGAACAAGAGTGGACATGTCACATAGTATGAAATATTGTTCTCGTTCTTTAACATATCCGTTGCACGTTTAAAGCTTCCGCTATCTCCTTTTCTGAGTCTCACATTTCTGTGATATATCTATTTTTAAGGCTCCTTCTTGACAGGGTATTCTATATTCTTTCCCTTCACGACCTTCATCTATAAAGAGCCTCCATCTGTGGACTCCACGTCCTCATTTCCCACTCGTTTCTCAGTACCTTACAGTTCGATTTCTTGTCCCCATCTCTCCCCTTGAATTACTCTCAGATTCACAGTCAACAGCAGTCCAATGGACACGTTTCATGCTGCCCTGGCTGCTCAGAACTTTTCTCCTCAGCTTCTGTAGCCCCCTCTTTCCTGCTGTTTCTGTTAGGGGTACTCGTTGCCTCTGAAATTCGTACCCAGTCTTCTTGGATTTTCACTTGGAATTCCCTCAGAAAATGTATGCGCTCCCTATTCAGGTGACTCCTGATGCAAAGTCCCCATTACCCACCACTCCCGATGTACCTCTCCAACCAGCACCAACATTTTCTTTGTGGATCTCTTTTTCAACTGCTTTCCTGGTATAATTTCTGACTTGGCTGTAATATGGTTGCCCAGAATAGGAACCCCTGTCAAGTTAGCTTAAAGACTAAGGGGATCTGTCTGTGCAAAGAAGTTTCCCATAGCACAATTGCAGGAGGTGAAGTGGCCAGGCAGCCACTTTTGCTGGAATCACAAGATCGACTGCTCTCTCCTTCTCCAGACCTCTCTGCGCCCTAGGGTGTCATCCTAGCATCCTCTAAAGGACACTTGCCACTGCAAAGTACACAGCGTTTGGCCCTCTGAGTCAGGGCCAGGCCTTGGCATGTTTAGACCTAGGTCCCAACACCAAGTAACACACTGCTGTTCCATAGCCCAGCATCATCTTGATGACAGAATTGGTAGCCTCTCTTTTCACTACTTGGATAATCTCTTTGGCTCAGCATTGTCCAATTATCTAAGGCCTACATAGGGGGGTAGGGGGATTACAAACATGGCTGCCTAGGCCCACTAAATACTACGTTCGGGGGAAACACACACATGAATAGAAATGCTAATGTTCTTCAACATAAATATGATCATCAAAACACATCCCACTTGCTCTACAACCTCTCACTCCACACCTGCTGAACTCTCACAAGCTGTCTCACTACACCTCCTTCCTCTTCTCTTTATTCCCATCCCCTCTGATAATTAACTCCCCAATAGGGTGTGTTTTGGTTCTATTTCACATGTCTGTATTCACTAAGGGTTTTGGAGCCAGATGCCCTTTCCACAACGGAAGCAAATTTCCCGCCATGAAAAATTTACAGCTCCACACCAGGGGCAATTCCAATCCCCCTGCCTGCGACGCATTGTTGAAGGTCTTCTCTGCGGATGGGCTGGGGATTCTTTCTTGCCTCTTGGGGACGCTTGAGATTCCTTAGCCTGGGTCTCTGGTGGTGAAGATGTTGTGGGCGTGGGTACGGGTGGGTCTGGGAATGGGGACGAAGGGCAGGAATATGAGTATGTAAATGAGGCAGGGAGTTGGATAGGAAGGGATACCTTGGAGGCCGCTGGTTCAGACTTCGTGGCTCCAGATAAACGACCCTTTCCTATATCTGCTGACCTGGACTTACCCTTCCTCTGCCCTCCAGGGGTGAACTTTTTCCGCCACATAGCTCCACCCACCTTGGTATCGGAGACTGTGGTGGTGCCTTTTACCCCCTTCTCCTCTCCTCTTGTGGAGGCAGCAGTAGCCGTGGAAGCAGCAGCGGCCACCACCTCCCCTTCTTCCTGGCTCTGTCCTCTCCACCCCCCAGTAGCAATGGTCCAGGCTGCCCACACAGTTCCCATCACACCCCCTTCCTCCTTGCCTTTATCTGCTATCCCAGTACCACTAAAAGTAGTTAAGGGGGCCCAAATTGTGTCTGCCATTTCCTCCTTGCCTCTTCCTTGTGTCCCGGCCCCACCAGCAGTGGTAAAGGGTGGCCATACAGTATCCATCACCTCCTCAACATCTCCGGCTGTCCCAGCCCGACCAGCAGTGGTAAAGGGTGGCCACACTGTGTCTACCACCTCCTGACCTTTTCCTTCTGCCCCAGACCCACTATCAGGGGCCACGGGGGGCCATACTGTGTCCATCACCTCCTCCCCTTCTCCTTCTGCCCCACTCCCAGTATAATTGGCCACGGGTGGCCATTCTTCCTCTTCCAGTTCCTCCTGCCAGTCGTCTGTCTGAGTACTGGAACTAGCTTGACTTGGCCACATGACCTCTCTCACCTCTTCTTTCTCCTTTTCCTGTCCCACCAACAGTACATCTACCACCTTCCCTTGCTCCTCCCCTTCTCCTTCTGCCAAAACCCCACAGGCAGCAGCCACAGTAGACCACACTCTGTCCATTATAACTCCATCTTCCTTGTTGTCTTCTGTTACAGCCTTGCTGGGAGTGGCCGCGGTTGACGTTGACAATGTGGCGTCAGTGTCTGCCACCTCTGCTTCTCCTTCTGTGCCAGCCTTACTGGCAGTGGCTGGCACCTGGGGCTGCCATAATCCCTAGGGAGAAGAAGGTGAAGTCAAGACACATCCTGCGAGTTAAGAGGGGCCAAGGGCCACCGGTGGGGGGGGGGTGGAGTTAGTTACCAGAAGGGGAGGGGCTTGTTTGAGAGGGAAGGGTGTAAGAGGCAGGACTGGGAGATGCACTTACAGCCAGGATGAGCCTCCATTTCAGCTGGTCCCGCTCTTTCTGCACCTCATTCAGGGAGGTCTCCAGCACCTGCAGCTTGATGGCCGCCTCCTTGCGCTCCAGCTCCTGCTTTGCTGCGAGCTCTTGTGTGTTTTCTGCCAGGGCCTGGGCCGCCGACTTGTGCAGCTGGGCCAAGTCATGGAGCCACTGTACCCGGCGTTCCCGTAAGTGGCTCTGCCTGTGGGCGAATTGAATGCCCAGGGCCAGGCTGCCCCAAGCACAAGCCTCCTTGGCCTCATTGGGCATCTCATTGTCCTCCAGGATGGCCTTGAGTTTGTCTTCTATCCCTTCCCAGGACAGAGACATATTCTCAAGGTAAAATTCCGAGCCTTTCACGTGCGAGTTTATTTTGTCGTTAATAAAGGTCATCACTGCCGTGTGGCGGAACCCACCACAGGGGTCTTCCGGATTCATGGTCCTTAGGGGCTTGGTTTCCTCACCCTGAGGAGAAGAATCAAGTAGTAGTGTTCTTCCCGCGCCTCTTCGTACCCTGCCCCTCACCTCATGCCCGCCCCTTCCCGCCTGGGAATAGCCCCTGACCAGATGTTCCAGGTTTAGGATACCTCCCCTCAGGCCTCATATTTCCAACCAGGGGCTCCAGACGATCACTGTGGGGTGGAGGGAGGGGGGAGGGACTACCACGCCTACCTTTCACACGATCGACAACCGGGAGAACGTCTCTTCCCGCTCAGTGCCGTTGGAAGACCAAGCTTCTGGATGTTTCTCTAGGCAACTGTCCTCGGAGTGTTCCAACGTCTAAAATCTAGAGGGGGTTTTAGAGGGGTTGGCGCGGTTACATGAGACAGGACCTCTTTCCCCAATCAGAATGTAAGGGAGAGGCTGCTGGTCTGAACGCTATATATAGATGCCATGAAGAAATAATAGTAGTGGGAAAAGGTGTGGAACCAAGGAAAATGAAGCGCTTGTAATCAAGTAAAAAAATAGAATCCCCCCTCCTAATGGTTTGCCCCACGCTTGAGGAAACTTCGCCTCCTGCTGGTTGACTGTTCCAGAACACCCTCAGTGGACACTTGCGCCACCTAGCGGAAGAAAATTCTATCCTTTAGACCTCCTGTTCCAGAAGTTCCTGAATTCCAAATACAAGGATCAACAAACTCTTCCAGGTAGTAGATATTTAGGATTTTCTGGGTCCCACCATTTGTCACAAGTACTTGCCGCACAAAAGAAGCCATAGACAATATCTGAAAGAATAAGCGTGATTTTATTTCAAAATTAAGAAAGAACAGGCAGCTGTCGGGATTTATTCTTGTAGCATGCGTTTATATCCTTATTTATATCCTTGCTTGTAAATATTTTATCTAGTTGCTCAATATAGAAACCTAAAAATCATCATCAACCTTCTCCCTAATAATTTGCCAGGGCTTTTTTTTAAGCATTTATATTGTTATTTTATAAACCATTTTATTGGCGCTTCACATATCTTGCAATTCAATAGTTCATTCATATGAAGATCTGTACAACCACACAATCAATCAGAACATTTTCTTCTTCCTTGTACTCATTGTTATTACCTAATTATTTTTCTTTATATGGCAGAAAAATACACAACAAAACATTGTCCAAATTAACTACTCCCAGATGTATAAGTCAGTGCCCGTGATCATACTCTTCTTGTTGTACAACCATTACTGATTTCCTTTCCAACTTATTCCACCACCGTTAACATAACAGCAATTCCCTCTAAGCAAAAACTCTTACTCCTTTACCTGGGGTAACCATTGGTCAACTTCAGTTTCTTTCTTTAGGGTAGTTTTCTTGATATAAAATCCACATATCATATACTTCAATAGTTAAGTCACTTTTCAAAAGAGGGGATCTCAATCAGTTCTAATGATCCTTCACCCCTTGAGAATTCATTGTTTACTTCCCAATTCCCCTCATTCTCTCCACCCCTCCATCCCCGATAGACCATTGCATTAATTATTATCTCTCCGCATCCACTCCTTCTGTGTTTTATAAACTGGGAAACCTAACAGAAGCAATGAAAAGAAAAACAAAAAAAGAAAAATATATAAAGATGAAAATAAAGAGTATAAGAACTAACTGTTATTGAATTATGGCCAGAATTAAGTGGGATCCCTTAATCTATTTGTTTGTCAACAAGTTATGACCAACTCTGGTTTACTTTAGCAGTCATATTATGAGAATAACAAAAGTTAACAAGAATAACAACAGCAGCAACCAAAACACAAAAGCAAGTAAACAAACAATAACACCCCCCCCCCCAAAAAAAAGCCAGAATAAGCGAAAAAGAAAAACATTGTAATTCGATCCCCTGGGGTATAAGGCAATTGATAACATCAATGGCATAGAATTTAAGGTACTGTTGATACAAAGGATTTATGTGAATATAGGCCAACTGCAAGCTGCAATTCATGGGTCGTTGCTTTGTACCGATTGATTTCTTAATTGATTGAACTCTGTTTACATTAAACATTAGAGTTAGTGCTAGGATAAAATTTCCTGTAACATTCTTTACATGGAAAGATCTTTGCCTATCAGATGTTTATCTGTCATACTGATTCAAAAGGGAGCATTGAGATCCTAAATATATGGTTTCACAAGTCATTTTGATACTACCTCAGAAAAGTCTATGACATCCATTCTTGTATAAGGAATACCCATGTCTTTCCTGAATAATTTCCATGGTGGGACAGAGGGACCAGATTTCAGCCTGGTGCACCTAGATGTGAATGCAGCATACAGGCATGAAGCAGCAAACCAACAGAGAAGTCTGCAAGGCCGGCCCCAATTCCAACTACCAGGATGCCTGGTAGGACTTGATCAAGGGTAATGTAGTCGACAGGAATTACCAAAACCAGAATGAAGGCCAAACATGATAATGGGACAAGAGGAAAGTAAAAGGAAATAGAGGAAAGAACTAGGAAGCAAAGGATATTTATAGAGGTCTAAATGGAGGCATGTATAAAGATGGAGATAGATAAAGATATGATATGGAAATAGGAATATGTACATATATTTATTTGTTAAATATTAAGGCAACAGATGTACATTGGGCCTCTACTCAGTGCAAGAACACTTTGTTCTAATACCCTGGCATTCTGTAATGCTCACCTTCCCTGACATGATCATGGAAGACTAAATGGGTGAATAAATAAATGTGGTGAAGAAAGTTGATGGTGCCTGGCTACCAAAAGATATAGTGTCTGGGGTCGTAAAGGCTTGCAGATAAACAAGTGGCCATCTAGCTGAGAAGCAACAAAGTCCACATGGAAGAAGCACACCAGCCTGTGTGATCATGAGGTGCCGATTCGATTAGGTATCAGACATCAAACACCCAGAGCATCATAAAGCATTGATGTGAATGAGGGGGAGGATGAAGTGGAGACCCAAAGCCCATCTATAGACAATTGGACATCCCCTTTCAGAAGGGTCACAAGGAAGAGATGAGCAAGTTAGTATGCAGTATAACACCGGCGAAACATAAAACGTTCCTCTAGTTTTTTAATGTTCCCCCCCTCCACTAACATGACCCCAATTCTACTTTAAAAATCCAACTAGATCAGAGCATGTACACTGGTAAAAATAAGAGCTTGCAACACAGGGAATCCAGGAAAGATAAACCCCTCAGGACCAATAATGACAGTAGCGATACCAGGAGGGGAAGGGGAAGGTGGAGGGAGAAAAGGGGAACCAATAACAATGATCGACATATAACCCCCCCTCAGGGGGATGGACAACAGAAAATTGAGTTAAGGGAGAGACAGTGGTGTGTGTAAGGCATGAAAGAAATTATAAATCATAAAGGGTGCATGAGGGAGGGAGGGAGAGGAGGGGGGGAAATGAGTCAAGGGCTTAAGTAGAAAGAAAATGTTTTGAAAATGATGATGGCAACAAATGTACAAATGTGCTTCACACAATGGATATATATATGGATTGTGATAAGAGGTGTAAGAGCCCCCAATAACATGATTTTGGGGAAAAAATCTCCATGGCTTTAATCTCCTAATTCATTATCTCAATTCATGGTCATTCTACTCATAAATTTAAAAGCATGTGATGGATACCAGTAACATTTTCCTTTGCTTGATATCCAAGGCTATTTAAAATCTCACTCCTGCCTGTCTTTCTAACTTGATTATCTCCATTTTTTTTTCTCCCATATAATTTATGCACTCCAAGGACCAGCCTTGCAAAAATGCACTAATTTGGGATTTTAGGTTATTTTTTTTCTTTCTGAAAAATCAGGGCATTCATTGTTTAGAATATAGGCATTATTCTCTGGTCTATGAAATACACCGCAAAAGACAGCATTTTTTTTTTTGCTCTAAGGGTTTTATGTCAAATAATGACAGAAAAATAATTTAATAACAATTCAGGTATTACATTACTTATAAAGGTAGTTAAACCCCAGAGGTATAAAATCCCTCTGTTTTCTTTTTAAATGTTGTCTTGTGTATTATTTCTACCTTAACTTGTATGTTTTATTTAACAATTTTCAGTGGAAAGTGTTCATGTTCATTTTGTTATATGGTCATTTCTGCAGGAAGAGCATTTGGGCTAGTGTAGAACATGCAGTGATGAGGAAAGCACAGAGAAACTTGAGTTGGAGAAACCCATTACAGGGATGCCAAGGTAGTTTAGGACATGAGCTAAAGCAGTGTAATAGGGACGGAGAGTCATGTGGTAGGTATAATTGCTAGAGATGTCAAGGATGAGGATGAGGGGATGCCTAGGCTAACCCTCAGGTTTCTGATATAGTAGATTAAGTTGACAGTGACGTAGAGGTAAATGAGGAATGAAGAGAAGCTGTTTGCGATGAGTACTCCTCTAGACATACTCATGCTCTGAGTTACCTGCAGAGCATCTCTCTTAGATTGGGTTGTCTAGAGAAACAAATCCAGTGACACTCCTCTATGTACAAGAATGAATTTCATATCATGAAGCAACTTTACATCAAGAAGGCATTCAAGAGAGGGGAGGGGGGGGGGCAGGGCAGAAAAAAAAAAGAAGGCATTCAAGCCCAGTCCAACTCAAATCCGTAGATCTTCAGACTCACAGGTATCACCATTCCAATGGTACAAAAAGGTGAAGCAGGAAGCAGGGAGATCACAGGCTGGTTGGTGTGCCTTCCGTGGATCCTAAGTTTATGGAAGCATGGCAGGGCACCGATACCTCTCAGGGACAGGTGGCCCAACTCTGGCCACTCTTGGAGAAGGTCCCAGTGAGGAGGAAGGTGAAGTGGCAGAGAGCAAGGCAATTCTCAGAGTCCTTCGTTCTCAAACAAAGAGCCGCCCCCCCCCCCTTGGGGGTGTCATGAAGCTACCACTTGATAAGTAGGTTTGGCTCTACCTCTAGCCAGGGATGTCTATTGGACATAATCCCTAACTACTACCACATCCGAGCAGTGGGAAATTGGGTATCCGAGTTTTAAATGTAAGAGAAACATCAGGGCTGGAGATTCAGTATTGAGAAGAGGAAGTTGAACTCATGATGGGAGTAGAGTTCACCCACAGAGAGAATGTAGCAGCAGAAGAATAGGGGGTTTTGGATGAAGAACTACCTTGCCTTTGCTATCTATTTATTTTTTACCACTGTCCACCACTGCCACTGACCTACCACTGTACTCCTTATTCTTTTAAAAATCCTTTTTTTATTCAACAAGTTAGGTTACTTATCAAACTCGATTAGCTTGCCCTGCCCCACATATCCTTTTGATTTCTATTTTCTGGCGTGTGGAGTACTATGTTTCAATTCACCCAAGTGAACACTTGTATACCCTCTAGCTGAAGGTTTCCCAAAGTGGACGGATGGCCCAGGAGGGCTACAAAAGCAGATAGCTACACTTTATTCTACATTATGGAACATATTATAAACATTTTTGTGACCTGTGAGGCTAGGCATGCCAGCCTGAGCAATGTTTCCACCTGGTGCTTGGTCATAAGCAGGAACAGTTTTCTATCAAAATAAGAAAGTATGGAGGCAAGGTTCCATGTGCTTAGGCTGAGAGATGCAAGATGGCAGACAGTGTGGAACTGAAGATGAGAAAGTTGAGAGACGGTGCTTGCGAGTTGGAGATCCACAGCAGGCTAGAGATTCAGGTACAGCCCTGAGACCCGAAGCAGGCCAAAGATCCCAAGCAGAGCTCTTGTCTTCTTTTGGCTGTGGTTACCAAGCTGAATCCATTTCCGAGGGTATCCTCAGTGGATGGCAGCGAGACTGATGATGCGGAGGACAGAATTAGAGAGATCATTCCATTTGGATTTTGCACGAACACAAATTATTTTCTTACTTTGCTCGAAAAAGTGGTTGACTAGAAATCATTTGTAACCTTACTCCTTACCTACTCTTTTCTCAGCCCAACAGGAGGAGAAAACTTTACAAGAATATTACGAAAGGCTCCAGACAGTTTTGATGTGGTTTATTGAAACTGCTCGCTTTTTTGACATGGATGAGGAAAGATGGCTCTACTTTCTAGTATTTGAAAAGTATAATAAAGCTCGAACTATGCTCTTTGCAACTGCAGAGTATATGACAGTCTGTAACAGTGGATCTTTGGGGGTTGAATGACCCTTTCACAGGGGTCGCCCAATTCATACCCATATCAAAATGACAGAAACGAAGTAGCCATGAAAATAATTTTATGGTTGGGGGTCACCACAACATGAGGAACTGTATTAAAGGGTCGCAGCATTAGGAAGGTTGCGAACCACTAGTCTATAATTACTATGTGTACCCAGACAAAACACCGCCACATGTAAGTCATATGCGTATACTGTTTAAGAGGGCAAGCCATTGCAGTGGTATTTCAGAAGCTTTACCTTTTCAATGGAATATAAGCTCATAGATTCTAAATAGTATTTTAAAATATACAATCTCTCCAAAAGAAAATATGCAAATAGTGATAACTTTTAATATAAATAGAATGTCACAAGTTATTAAAATTAAAGTCATCATGGGACTTTTCACAGCACTTTGTCCAGAGATTTGTATCTTCATTCTCATGCAAGTCAATCAATGACAGGTTGGTAATCTTCCATGAGTTCCTGAAATCTCTCTTACAGTTGTTCATCTTGCATGCTTATTTCTATTTGTTTCATCTGGTTTGTCACTTCTTCTGGTTTGAGGCATTTTCTCAACTTAACAAGATCTCTCTGCTTTTTCTGATAGGAACTAATCAGTCTTCTTTTAATATCCCCTTTACTATCCACTCTATAGCTTCTGTATTGTTCAGCATTACTCATGTTAGTTAGCACCAACAGTCAAAGAATTTCATAAACACGTCTAGTATGTTGTTTATTTATTCTGAACTTCTTTTCTGCCCATATTGCCATATCTTTATTGAATCCTTACATTAAATTTCCCCCCAAAAAAACAGGGCATATCTTGACCAAGCTTCCCAAGCACAAAGTCTCTTAATTTCACATAGTTTTTAGATGGATCTTCTGCTGTATTAGCAAGCACTAAAGGAGAGCCAATGTATTATCAATAAACTGTTTCGAGAAGTTGTGTGCCATGCCCTAGACATGTCTCCTGACACCAGAATCCATCTTCTCAAGCAGTGAGCTAGTAATTCCAATTCAGTTGAAATACTTAGGTCAATCTTTCCTCTTACTACATCTTGAATCGTAAGTAAATTATGTTTGCATAAAAACCAAAAGCAAAATGCTGCTCTTGAGTTGATTTAAACTCATAAGACCCCTGTAGGACAGGATAGACCTACCCCTGTGAGTTTCTGAGATTGAACACTTTATGGGAGTAAAGTAACTGCCAGCAGGTTAATAATCCTAAGAAATTATCCTTGTTATGACAAAGATTAAAATGTTTGTGTTAGCGGGAGAGAAGAATAACTAATAATGTATTCCCTGTTCATTCATCAAACATTTTTGTTCAGCTTTCCACTTGATAAATAAAAATACATATGGACTTAAAACCAATTATATTGAAATTGCTATTAGCTATAGAAATCATCCTTATTAGGGGCAATTATTGGTTAAAACCAGTCAACCAATGAACAAAATCCTGAACCCTTCACAAGTCTACGAAGGGGTTCTAGAAAGTTCGTGGAAAAAATATTATCTTTTAGTGTAGTTTTTTCATGAGCCTTTCGAAGGACACACATACTATCCCAGAAGTAGGGATATTTTCTTATAGTTTAAATCAAGCAAAAGGGTTTTTTTTTCACGTGGATGACTTTATTCATATAAAACATACAACACAGAGTAGAACCACCACTTTGGGTTCCCAAGGCTGCAAACCTTTACAGGAGCAAAAGGTCTCACCTTTTACCAAACGATTTACAGTTGGATTTGAGCTACTGACCAGGCCCACTTTTTAACCTACTACACCATTTTGGCTAAGTCATAGATTCATTTTTATTCAATGATCTTATGTTAGAATCTGGCTAAAAGAAAAAAAGTAGACCATTTCATGTAATAACAATACTAAGATAAAATTGAGTGCTTAAAGACACTCTCATGTACAAACATGAAGGAAAAATATTTCTATAATACACTAAGAAAATAGTTAGACCTCTTATCAAAAACTTACACTCAGTCTAGGGTGGAAATCAAGAAACAGAAATAAAATCTACTTACACTGTGACTAGTAAAACATGTGCAATGTCATAGACAACTAATTCTATTAACATTTTTTAAATTAATAAATCTTTTTATTGGGCCTCATACAACTCTTATCACAATCCGTTCATACATCAATTGAGCAAAGCACCCTTATACATTTGTTGCACTCGTCATTCTCAATATTCACCTTCCACTTGGGTTCCTGGAATCAGCTCGGTTTCCCTTTTTTCCCCTCCCCCTCCCTCCCCGCTCCCTCCTTCCCCCTGGTCCCTTGATAGTTTATAAATAATTATTATATCTTATCTTACACTCCCCGGCGTCTCCCCTCACCCACCTCCCTATTGCCCATCTCCCAGAGAGGAGGCTACACATAGATCTCTAAGATCGGTTCTCCCTTTCTACACCACCTTCCATCCTGGTGTCACCACTCCTACCACGGGTGTTGAGGGGTTCGTCTATCCTAGATTCCCTGTGCTTCCAGATCCCTACTGCACCGCTGTACATCCTCTGGTATAACCAGGCCCGCAAGGTAGAATTGGGGTCATAATAATTGGGAGGGGAGGAAGTGTTCAGGAACCAGAGGAAGGTTTTGAGTTTCATTGTTGCTATACTGAACCCTGAGTGACTTGTCTCCTCCCCACTCCCCCTCTGGAAGGGATGCCCAGCTGTCTACAGATGGGCATTGGGTCCCCATCATGCACTTCCCCTCATTCACGGTGATGTGATTCTCACCACCACCCCACCTTTGTTGTTTAAGACCTGGTCTCCTCTGCCCTTCACGATCACCTATGTTGGTGTGCTGCTTCCGTGTGGGCTTTGTTGCTTCTGGACTAGATGGCCGCTTGTTTGCTTTCAAACCTTTAAGTCCCCAGACGCTACATCTCTCAGTAGCCAGGCACCATCAGCCTTCTTCACCACACTTGCTTATGCACACTTTCGTCTTCAGCGATTATGTGAGGAAGGTGATCACACAATGATTGTTTTTATTCCTTGGTGTCTGCTACATGGTCCATTCAACACCTTGTATTCGCTTAGGCTGTGTGCTTCTTCTCTGTGGGCTTTGTTGCTTCTGAGCTAGATGGCCGCTTATTTGCCTTCAAGCCTTTAAGACCCCAGACGCTATATCTTTTTGATAGCCGGGCACCATCAGTTTTCTTCACCATGTTTGCTTACACACATGTCTGTCTTCAGTGATCATGTCGGGAAGGTGGGTATCATGCAATGACCGTTTAGCAGGGCGAGGTGCTATTGTATTGGGGGAGTATGCGTGAGGAGGCCCAATGTCCATCTGCTACCCTACTACTGAACCTATAAATATATTCACATAGGTCTATTGCTCCCTTAATCATAAATATATTTACATATGTACATGTCTGTATTTAGGCTTCTCTGTATGCACTTTGCCTCCTACTCCTTTCCTCTATTTCCTTTCACTTTCCTCCTGTCCCACTACCATGTTTAGCCTTCATTCTGGTTTCAGTAATTCCTCTCAGTTACCTTGCCCTTGGCACTTCCTACCAGTCCTCCCCTCCCTCCTCTGGTTTTGAACCACTCATTGTTCACTTGTCCCTGTGTTGGCCAACACCTCCTCCCTTCCCCTACCTCCCACGCTCTCATGTCCCTCAAGGACCGTTGGTCCCATTATTTTCTTCTCTCATTATTTGTCCAGCCTATCTTGTCTAGGTGGGCCTGCTGATATAGTAATATGTGCATACAAATGCAGATGACTTTGACAGTGTCTAAGTGGCACATATGAACATGGCTTCGACAGCAGCAACACCGACACGCTGATAATCAGAAAAATTTACAGGGTAAAAAAAGAAAAAGAAAAAAAGACCAAAAAAAGATAGCAAATATTTAAAGAAAAATTGCTAGTAGTTCAAAGTCAGTTCGTTGGCCTTTAGGAGTGTTTTCTAGATGTAACTTGTGAGGTGCCATGTCATGGCCCGAAAGTCCATCCTTTATACTCCCTCGAGATCCCTTTGCTCTGCTCCTCCGCTGCTCCATTGCACATCCCCAGTGTTTGCCTCAGTGTGGTGGGGTCAGCTCAGTCGCACATCCCCCACTGTGTCTCAGGTGCTGTCCCGTGTAGGACCATGTGTTGGTGCAGGATGTCGCATCTCGCATTTTTTTTTAAAAAAGTAACCCGTGAAACCTATGTACTTGGAAATGAACATAACAGCGAGGCAGACAGCGATGGTTCAGGAATTGTCATTGGAGTGAGTTGAAAGATTGTGGACATTTTTCATAGAATGATAATATTAATAAATTGATTAGGACTCTGGACCCTCTTGTTGTTTACAAGCATTAATGATACATATTTGTACTTACATGTAATTAGGTATATCTGCACCTTGTTCCAAAAATGTCAAAAATATTTTCCCTGAGATAATTTAGTTATTTGTCTAATAATTCTTGAGAACTGCAATTTCATCAAGGAGCTGGAGAGCCTGTTGCCTTATTTATTTTTTCCCTTGCTTGACTGTGTTGCAATATGGGTTTACAGTTTGGGGTAGCACACTTTTTGTCAAAAATGGTAGCTTGCTTAATTGATAGTTATCTATAGCAGTCAACTCACATTTCGAAATGGTCAGAAAGTGACATCTTCATTTACTGTGCAATATATGGCTCTGGAATTTTCAAGGGAAGTATTTTGAAGTGAAGATAAGTGGCCCCTACTATCAAAACCACTTAAAAGCGTTGCAATTATCTCCTGAGGCATTTTATATAGGGCTGCTTCTTTAAGGTAAGAAAAAGCTTTGTAATTGATGTAATTGTTTTATTTGAAGTAGTCCTGGTGATCCAACATATTTACATGACTTAAATTCTGAAACAAAACTTTACACTTTATAGTATATGCGTATGTTTTGTAACTAGGAGTTAGGGAGGTATGCCTTTTACATGTATGTTTGAAATCCATGTCTTACTTTTGCCTGCAAAGAACAAAGATGGCTCAAAAATTTCCCTTGGAAATATCTCTTTGAAAATCATATAAAGTATAATTTAAACTAATTAATATTGAACTTTTGTATTAGAAAACCAGGTTGACTTACAAATTTTCGAAATTCTGTGCTGTGCCAATTAGCTAACATCATTCTTTGGATGACTGTTCTCCACAGATGATTTTCTGTAAGCTTCCTCACATTGGTATGGATGATAACCAAGAGTTTGTATGGCTGTTAACCCATGTTAACATCAAGTTCTGAGAGTTTCCTAGTAAAATAGCCTGAGGTTCATGGTTGAGAAAATTTGGTTCTAATCCATTAACCATCTCTAAGAGCTCGTCCAAGGTATTTGTCATTTGAAATAAGTAGATCATATTTATCCTGTACATTTTTCTGGGTTTTTGGTAGAATCAAGTAAATAGGTATATACAGTGAAGACTATAAATACCTGTAACTGAAGGAGTTTCAGCAATTTCATTGCCAAGGTTCTTTGTTCACATCGAACCTGAACGTGCTTCTTGTCCTCTTAAAGGTGTGTGTGTGTGTGTGTGTGTGCGTGCGTGCGTGTGTGTGTGTGACAGAGAAGTGAAGAGTGAAAGAGAAAGATCCTATTCTTGCTCACTCGTCAGTCTGCTTCCTCAGCCTTGCATAGCTCTAATTGTACCTAATGAAAGAAAAGTAACATTTTTAGGTCCCAGTTGTAGGAAGCATTTTTAAATAGAACTGGCCTGGGGCATTTTTCAAAATAAAATCTAAATAATGCTAGATTGTTAGCAGGAACTGTGCCAGGGATAGATTACAGAACTAATAGAAATCAACCTGAGTCTCAGAGTGTTAGGCAGCCTTGATCAAAGATCCCCTACGTTAGCCATGATGACAGCAAGACTCATACTTGGCCTTGTCTTTGGATTCCAGAGACCCTGATCATCATCCACCACTTTATGCTAGTGCTTGTGCATGGGCTAACAAGCAAACTGTCATCAGCCATTCACATGTCAGAGGCCAGAGGAGAGAGAATGCATGCAGGGACCTGTACTTGGGGCAGATTTTTTTGGGTAAGGATTGGAGAGTAAGGAAACACTTCTCCTTCAACCCGTCCCCAGCCATTCCCATCGTGAGTCAATGAAAGTTCATACTATCAGCGTGGACTACATAGTACTTTGGGATACTGAGGATTGAACACATAGGGCTATCTAGTATCTTTTGTCCCTAGAAACCTTGCCGCAGTTTCATGCTATAAGATAGAAGATATTAGCTTACTAACTGTTTTACCTTGCCTTTGCCTAGAACCTAGTGCTCTTCGTACTTCAAAGTTCTTTCCTGAATTAGCTACTTTCTCTTGATTCACTTTATTTTTTGTCACAGCCAATTTATTTCTCTGATCCTTTCACACATATATGATCCACTAGTACTAAGCCTCTTGACAAACATCTCTTCCAGACTCTTTACTATCAAGTACCACTCTTACCCCAGCATATCTTAACAAATTACTGGTCAGTATGCTGGCCAGTATATATTTATATATATTGGTGATTGTTCATGATCATGATCAAAACAACTCTTCTTGATACGATTGAACTCTTGAATTGTATAATATGTGTTAAAGAACAAACAAAATCTCAAGCTCCAAATCACTGCCATGGAGTAGATTCTGACTCCTGGTGATCCTGTAGGACAAGGTACAACTGCCCTTCTGGGCTTCTCAGACTGTAACTCTTCAGGGTAACAGAAATTCTCATCTTTCTCCTAGAGCAAAGCTGGATGTTTTGAACTGCTGATCTTGTGGTTAGTGGAACAACTCATAACCACTATGCCACCAGGGAATGATTATTTGTAGTTTATATAAATTATTGATCTATATATAAATTTTATATGTAACATGATTTGTCATTTCCTAACTATACAGGTAACAATAAATGGTAGCAATACTAACAATTCTGACTAAAATTATTGAATACCTACTGTGCCAAGTACTGCTTTAGGTTTTTGTATGTATTATTTAACTCTACCATAGTCTGGAGAGGTGAGATCTTATAACCATCCCAACTAAAAATGGTAAAATATTTTTTCTCATGGTTATGAAATGAAGCGAACTCCTTTCCATCCCAGATGAATCACCAAGAAGAGCTTCTTAATCATTTCTCAAATGAAGAAATTGAGAATCAAAGAGGTTAGAAAACTTGCCCAGAGTTAGTTGAACCCAGGGGGAGTCTGTTCAAAGCTAACACCCTTATACCCAAGGCTAAACATATTTGGACTAGTGAACTTCTTTTAGATTCTTGGGTTCCAACTCTATGGCCTACCACCTCCCTTTAATTCAAAACAAAACAACAAAAAACCCTCGATGCTGTCCTGGAAATTAAAACCTTGTATACTTTAATCCATAATCCAGCACCTCCAGTGGATGGTGTCACCCACTTTGGTGTCACCCACTGATTTAGGGCTTTACTCATTCTACTTACTTTTTTCTTTATTAATACCAATAGGATTGTTAAGAGTCAGAATTGAATTGATGGTAGTGAGTTAATTTGGGGAGGTATGAGAAGGGTAGAGCTCCTCAGCAGCTCTCTGTCCTTGGAATTATAATAAACCAATGGGAAGAGGTTCAACTAGTAAGTCCTTTTAACTTAATGGATAAACAATATTGAGCATATATGGCCAAAGACCCTCACATCATGCATCATTCAGAACACTGGATATCCAGCAGAGATGATCATATTTCTGCTGCATTCTCCCTTTTAAAATCTATGATCATTGACATTTCCTTCATCATAAACTCTGCCCCCATTGTCATTGTCTTTAAATTTTAATCCATTTAGTTCAGTCTTTGCCAATAACTTGATGTATAAAACTTGAATAATCCTTCTCCTAATGGTAGTCCTAGGGAACCTGAAAACTATTCTGGGCCATATGAATGCCAAACCTGTCATTGAGTTGATTCCCATTCTAAGTCACCCTATGGGACAGGGCAGAACTGCCCCTGTGAGTTTGCAAAGCCATAACTCTTTACAGGAGTAGAAAGGCCATCTTTGTTCCTCAGAGTTATTGATGGTTATGAACTGTTGACTTTTGGACTTAGCAACCCAACACATAGCCACCAGGGGTGTGTGAAATCTGACCAGCCATTTACATGAAATTGTAGAATGCTAGGCTTCATACCATCTAGAACTGATGCAGAAGTACAGCAGCGAGGATTTGCCTGCTAGTGTCCAAGTGTTAAACACTTACCATTTAATGCCCATTCATCTTGTCAACTAAGCATTTTCTGAGCACCTACTATCAATTCACAGTACTGGTACCATGGGTATAGAGTAGTTGAAATGAATATTTAAGTCCTCTCCCTCATGTGCTTACATTTAGAAAATAAAAAAATTATGGAAGATTAAAGAGTTTGGGTATGAAATAGATGGAGAGTTGGTTACTTTAGACCCAGAAATAAGAGAAGGTACAACAGAGGAAGTAACACTGACCTTTACTTGAACAGTTTACTTGATCAATAAAAGAGTCTTTACTGTGGGTGGCAGTGGAAGCCCAAAATCCATCTTCAGGGCCCTTCAATGGATTAAGCCTCCAACGAATGCCTTCTGCCTGAAGTCTAGGCATGTGAATAGCCTTGCTTTCAGACAGAAACCATTGAAACTAAATTAAGGCATTTGCAGTTAGGTCAAAATAGAACACCTGATCAATTTATCTCCAGATTTTAGCTCCAGATTTTAATATTTTCTGCTTTCTTTTCAATTGAAGTTTTATGTTTTCATTTTGTCATTGTTGTTGGGCTTTCTATTTATTTTTTCTTATTTTTGGAATTGTTTTGTATCTGAAATCTAAGATAGGTAAATGTATAGATTCAGTAACTGGATTAATACTGACCTAGAGGCATGGCAGGGGATGTTGGGTGGTAATGGGGAAATAACAACAATAATTACAAGACAGAAGAGAATGTTCTGAAAATGATTGTGGTGATGATTTCACCACTCTTCTGAATATGATTGCAGCACTGCGTTGTATGATATGTGAGTTATATGCCGATACAAATAAATACTAACTTTTAATAAAAGAGCTTTAGAAGATCTGGGAGATGTACTGTCTGGGCATATGGAAGTGCTGATGCCAAGGTCCCTGGCTGGAACAAGCTTAGTGTGCTCAATGGGTAAAGAAAATGCCAGTGTTTAAAAGACCACAACAAGTGAAGAGGGGAGTGTTATGAAGAGTTAGATTACATAAGGCTTGTAGGATGGAAAAGGAGTCCTGGTGGAGCTATAGGGTAAGTGTTAGACTGCTAACCTAAAGGTTCCTGATTCAAACCCACTAGCTGATCAATGGGTTAAAGATGAGGCTGTCTGCTTCAGATTCCCTATATAGGGTCATTATGAGTCAGAGTTGATTTTTTTATGATGCAAAGAAACATGAACACTTCTAGCTCTGAATATTAACCATGGGATCAGGAAGAAATCAATTCATTAAGCCAAAATTTATCTTTTTTCCCTTAGAATACACACATATATATATATCTTCATTAATTTCATGACATTTAAGGATATTGTCCAGCATCTGACAGAATTTTGAAAGTTTCTGGCATTTTTCCATCAAGTGGCCATATCTTACACCTTTCAGATTCTGAGAATCTAGATTAAGGAATATAGAAAATTAATATTTCATAATTCCATTGTATAATTAAATTGCATCTTAGTATCAAAATGAGAGTGCTTTGATAGCATCATTCTCAAATGACAATAGCCAAGAGCATGAGCATAATTAGGAGTGCGTGTGAGTAATTATCTTTACTAAAAACTTAAGTATGAGAGGCTTCTTAACTTAGTTTGTAAAATAAATGAACAACAACCATGCATATTCTTGTGTTTCTTATAATTTCTACCATATTTGGAACTTTCAGGGAATTAGTACTAAATAATATAAATAGTAATCATCATTGGGAGCCAAATTAAAATTATTGGTTGGTATGCTAATCCCATCTGTTAGGATTATTAGGGTTAAAATTAGGGTTAGGGTTAGGGAACTTGTCTTTATGACAGCCAATATCTTTTAATGTTTGGAGTAAACATAGTCCTGGAAAGTCTTCTATAAAGTAAGGTTAAATATGCCCACCAAAAATCTTCAGTTGACTTTCTTCCTAGTCTTTCCAGATTATTTCTAGTTTTTTCCTCACACTTTACATTATTTTAGACTAGTTGATATCTTCTGGGTAGGGCATATTAAGATGGAGTAGGGTAGGTTAAAGATAGGACAGAATATGGGAAAATAGGGAGTATAAATGGAGATAAAACTAGAATTTCATTTCATAAATACATTTTGGTAATGAGTTAACTAATTGATGCCCAACTTCTGAAGTGGCCTTATGGTAAAATTCAATGTTGAAATTCTTTCATAATACTAGTGTTGATAGATAAACTGAAGCTAGACTGATTACACTCTGCTAAAACTTGTTCTTTATAGAATACCAGATTTTGTGGGTGAGCTATTTTGGTAAGGACCTTAACAACTTTCTAAATTCTTAGGTATCATATGTGTGCTGAGTTGGAACCCATAAAAAGAAATATTGGCTTAGAAATGAAAAGCAAATATAAAATAATCTCTGGAATTCCTGTTAAGGGACTGGCCACAGGGGCAGAACATAAATGGTTACAGCTCTGGCTATAGAGAGACTTTTTTATAGATTTTCATAACCAGATTTTCAACATAGAGCAATTTTAATCATAGACAAAGAAGCCTCTCCATCTTGGTTACATTTGCTCTATGTAACAATCTCATAGTCAAAGATGTCCACATTTAGCATTTTGTTACATGGCTTCCTATCTGTTGAAGTAGCGAACAGGCTCTGTGTTGTCTTGATATTGTTTGTGATTTCTAGGCAAGTCAATGGTAAAGTCAATACTCTTGAAATATATGGTATACAAAGCTGTAACTTCCAAATAAACCTATTTTTTCTATTTCTTTGTTCTTACAGAAACTCAACATATTGCATGAAGGTGTCAATGTCCTTGACTGTGGCAGAGAATGAATCAGGTCTGTGCTACAATAGCAGGATCCGCTATTTGGAAAAATCCGAAGTTACTAAAAGAAAGGAGATCTCCTGCCCAGACATGGATGACTTTAAAAAGTCTGATCAGGAGCCTGATGTTGTGTGGTACAAGGTAACTCAGCATGCTGCCAAATGCCTTTTCTATTTTTCCTTCAGACAGTAGCTGACTTGGGGTTAGGAAAAGAAAGGATTCTCATTTTTAGGTTTATTTATTTTATTATCTATGCATCTCAGAAAAATCAGAGTTTTGTCTCCTATACACTTCTGAATTTCATGATTTTTTATCAGTAGGTCTCAGAATTAGGTGTCAACTAACCCAACTGTTAAAATTAACAAAATATCCCTCCATTCAAGCTCTTGAGAAAAAGTGGGAAGTAGGGTCATGATTAAGATAGATCATGAAAGACATAATTTGGGAGCATAAGTTTTTAAAGGTCTGTCATCACAAGTAGTAGTATTGGCAAAGAATGACAAAGTTACTGTAGTCAGCATTATGAGAGCCACTGATGAAAATGCAATGGAGATCAAAAGGCAAAGAAAAGGATGTGCTAAGGTTAAATTTAGTTGGAACAAGACCAACAAAAGACTGAACAGAAGAGAATTGAGTAAGGGGCTATTTAGAGTGGTGTGAGCAGAGTTAAGGGCACCAAACCCTGGTGCCTAGTGGTTAGATTTTGGGCTGCTACTGGCAACTCAAGGAGAACCACAAGGATTTCCACTCTGGTATAGACCTACAGGGGCAGTTCTGCTCTGTCCTATAGGGTCACAATAAGTTGGAATCCACTCAAGACAGTTAATGAAAGTGAGACTTAGCAGGGGAGGGTGTAGTGTGTCGAGAACTTGAATAGAGTGAAGATGGGCCATCAGGAGCAGGGTAATGTCAGGAATGATGGACTTAGAGCAACAAATCCCCTGTTAAACTCTGGCAGATAGAAGAATAGTAGTTGGGATAAATATCCTAACTCCTCTTAACTCAGTGGTTTTAAGCCTTACTAATGCTGCAACCCTTTAATACAGTTTCTCATGTTGTGGTAACCCCTCCAACCATAAAATTATTTTCATTGCTGCTTCATAACTGTCATTTTGCAACTGTTATGAATCAGGCGGCCCCTGTGAAAGGTCGTTCAACTCCCAAAGGGGTGGCGACCCACAGGTTGAGAATCGCTGTTTAACTCCATCCTTTCAATTTCCCGTGAGTGTCTCCACCAACCTGTTAGAAGAAGCCAAACAGACAGACACTAAGGGCAAAAGGAGATGAGATGATAGCATCAACAGTGTTCAGCTTCACTGAACTCTAAAACCACACCAAGCTCATTGCCATCCAGTGACTTCCAACTAACAGCAACCCTATAGAATGGTAGAACTGCCCCTTGTACCTTCCTGATATTGTAACTCTTTACTGGAGAGAAAGCCCTGTCTTTCTCCTGTGGAGTGGCTGTTGGCTTCAATTACTGACTGCATAATGCCCAATGCATAACCACTGTACAACTTGGGCTTCCTTTTCTGGAATAGAGGAGGAAAAATGTTTTAAACAAAATTAAAAGTGTGGCAAATGGATCTAGACAAAAAATAGAATAAACACAAAGCTTTCTGACTCTGATATTTTTCTTACTACACTGGAGGTCCATGTTCCCATAAGCACACTGAGTAACCCACTGGCAGTTCTGAGCCACAATTGTACAGTTTCATGTGTGCTAGCTTGAGGTGACCAAGGAAGCTTTCTAAATAGGTGCTCTGTGCATTGTTGGTGTCAAACATCTCTCATAAAAAGTGACTCTTAATTCCTGGGGAAGTCTGAACCAGGGTTTCCCAAAATGAACAATACTGTCTCCTGGGCAACACCGGACGTATCTAGTGGACTTCAAAAGCAGATACTTTTACTTTACCCTGGAATATAGCTTATAGTAAAAAAAAATTTTAATTGGTTGGGGGGGGGTGGTACTGAGTTATTTATTTTTCCTGAAAATGAGGTAGTAGGCAAATAAGTTTGGGAATCTATGGTCTGAACTATATTTCCTACAGCTGTCATGTACTTTTATTTCAATTTGGAAGCCATCTTCACCCTTGAGGGGACATTTACCAATAGCCACAAAAGGCATGCTATGAAATCAAAATCCTAACTAAACTCACTGCCACAGAGTCTGTTCTGACTCATTCTTAACCTATAGAACAGAGTATAATAGGGTTTCTGTGTCTATAATATTTATGTAAATGTACTGCCTCTTCTTTCTTCCTCTGAGCAGTTTGTGGGTTCAAACTCCCAACTTTTAAGTTAACAAACCATCCCTTAATTCACTATACCACCAAGGGCTCCTTATGTTCTGAACTAGGATATGCATCTTTAATGAAATTGTACAGGAGCCTTAGTAGTGTAGTGACTACTCACTGAGATGCTATCCTCATAGTTGACAGTTCGAAACCAGCAGCAGTTCCGCAAAGGAAAGACAGGCTTTCTACTCTTGTACCGTTACAGTCTCAAAAACCCAGAGGGGGTTCCTATAAGTCAGTATTGACTGGATGGCAGTAATTTTGGAGTTTGGGTAATGAATTCATATAGTGACAACTCAGGACATATTATATGCACAGATATAAAATCCAAACCAAACCTACTGTCATCAAGTCTGCTTTGACTCATAATGACCTGGTAGAGGATTTCAGAGACTATAAATCTTGATGAGAGCAGACAGCTTTATCTTTCTCCTGCCAAGAAGCTGTGGTTTGAACAACTAATCATGTAGTTAGCAGCCCCAAACCTAACTCTCAGTGCTACCAGGGTTCTTTATGCACACTAATATAGGGGACCTTTCATGCTCTTGTTTACCTCATTATTCATATTTATTAAAGAAATAATGTGCCAGCCGGTAACTGCTTTGCTGTTTTCTATAGATTATTTTATTTAACTCTCAATGCAATGGGCACTATTCTCACATGATAATGAAAAAACTAAGACATAAAAAAATTTAGAAAATTCCCCAAAGTCACTCTGCGAACAAAGCCAGCTTTTGCTTTCAAGGCAGTCTGACTCCCAGGTCTATTTTCTTAATGACATCCCTCTCCTGTAATGTGCTAAGTGTCAGCGAGGGGAGGTTAACAGTGAGGAGCAAACTCCAGGTCATGAACCTCCTCATGAACATTCTCCTCTCGAACCTTCTTCTTCTTTTTAAAAATCATTTTATTGGAGGCTCATACAACTTTTATCACAATCCATACATACATCCACTGTGTCAAGTACATTTGTACATACATTTGCTTTCTGCTTGAGCCCTTGGTATCACCTCCTCATTTTTCCACTCCCTCCCTACTCAGCCCATCATGAACCCTTGATAATTTTTAAATTGTTGTTATTTTGTTATGTCTTCCACTGTTCGACATCCCCCTTCACCCACTCCTCTATTTCCCGTCCTCCAGGGAGGGGGTTATATGTAGATCTTGTAATCTGTTTCCCCTTTCTACCCTACCTTCCCTCTACCCTCCCGGTATTCCCTCTCTCACCACTGGTCCTAAAGGGTTCATCTGTCCCGCACCACTTGTGTTTCCAGCTCTTATCTGTACCAATGTACATCCTCTGGTCTAGCCATATTTGTAAGGTAAAATTGGGATCATGACATTGGGGGGGAGGAAACATTAAAGAACAAGAGGAAAGTTGTATGTTTCGTTGTTGCTACACTATACCCTGACTGGCTCGTCTCCTCCCCACGACTCTTCTGTAAAGGTATGTCCAGTTGCCTACAGATGGGCTTTGGGTCTCCACTCCTCACTCCCCCTCATTCACAATGATATGCATTTTTTGTTATTTGATGCCTGATACCTGATCCCTTCAACACCGTGTGATCACACAGGCTGGTGTGCTTCGTATATGTGGGCTTTGTTGCTTCTGAGTTAGATGGCCGCTTGTTTACCTTCAAGCCTTTAAGACCCCAGATGCTATATCTTTTGATAGCTGGGCACCATCAGCTTTCTGCACCACATTTGTTTAATTACTCATTTGTTTTCAGTGATCGTGTTGGGAAGGTGACCATCGTGGAATGTGAGTTTAATAGAACAAAATGTTCTTGCATTGAGGGAGTACTTAAGTGAAGGCCCAATGTCCATCTGCTACCTTAATACTAAACCTATAAATTATACACATAGATCTATTTCCCCATCATATATATATATATGCCTGCATTTAGACCTCTATAAATGCCCTTTGCCTCCTAGTTCTTTCCTCTATTTCCTTTTATTTCCTCCTGTCCCACTATCATGCTTAGCCTTCATTCAGGTTTCTGTAATTCCTCTCAGTTATATTGCTCTTGATCAAGCCCTACCAGGCCTTTTACAACCTCCTCACTACTGATCCCGGATAACTTGTTCCCTTGTCCCTAGGTTTGTTAACACCACTTCCTTTCCCCCATCTCATGTCACCCTGGAACCATGGGTCCCATTGTTTTCTCCTCCAGATTGTTTATCCAGCCTATTTTATCTAGATAGACCTGTAGAGATAATAATATGCACATAAAAACAAAACAGAGCAAAACAAAGCAGCAAAAGAAAGCAAACAAACAAACAAACAAAAAAAACCAATGACCAAGAAAGAGAGAAAAGCCTGTAAATAAGTCAAGGTCTGTTGACCTTTAGGAGTGTTTTCCAGTTGAGTCTAATGGGGTGCCATGCCCTGGCCCCTAAGTCTATTTTTGATACTCCCTCACGACTTCCTTGTTCTGCTCCCCTTGCTGTTCTGTTGCATGCCCTTGGTGTTTTGCCTCGGTGTGGTAGGGTCAGATTAGATGAAATTCCTGCACGATGTCTCCAGTGTTGTTCCCTGTATGGCTGTGGTTCAGTGAAGGTTGTCATGTCGTATAGTGGGGCCGGCATATGGTCCTCTCTCTGCATTGACTGCTCTGAGCAGGGATATCGTTCTCAAGGGTTGGTGGGCCAGGATGTGCCACACTCTCTCTTCCTCCCCTCTTCATTTGCTCCCATGTGCTCTGATCAGACATGTCCCTCTCCCTGAGCTATAGCTTCAGTGATGTCCTCTGAAATAAATTCTTCTGGGGGGAGGAGCAGCTGTCCACATAGTTGAGGTTGAGGCAGGCCCCTCAGAACTCTCTTCTGGTTCCCTGCTTCATGCTGGTATGTTGCATTCACATCTTGGAGCACCAGGTTGAAATCTGGTCCCTCCTCTCTCACTTTCTTATTCTTCTACTCACCCATTCATTATTCTCATCTAACATGTTTAGAACACTCTTAGCATTACATACACTAAAGTCATTTATTCCTTGGGGAATGCTAATCTTTCTTGAAAGGGACTTTCCAAGTTCTTCCTGCATAATATTGAATATTTCTGTTATATTTCACAGTTGATAAATCATCATCCTACTCTTCTGAATAGTGTACTGGGGTAAATGCTGTCCTTTTAATATCAAATTGTTAATTATTCTAAGGTGTACATACCTCCTGAAATATCTTAATTAATGTTCTCTATTTTACTTTCTGTGTTCTAATAGCCATTGCGATGGCTACCTAGAACTCACAGACAAAATGCATGTTTACAAAGTTTATTAAGGAAGTTAACAAGTTGTAATTTCAGTGAGAAATGCCCAGGATAGTTCATCAGGGTATATTACAACATTATTTTAATTTAGCTTAATATCTGAGGGAGCATATCATTCAGCTGGAAGCCTAAACCCTAAGGCATTCTGCTCAAGCTCTATCGGTCAGCAAACCCAACTCCCTGAATTAACTACCCAATGGCACCCACTCCAGGAAGCCTCAGCCAGAAGACACTGAGCTCCACTTCTATGGGTCATCAAGCCCAGTGTCCCCAGTTAATGCACAGAGGGACTCCACAAAGTAAACAACTTTACTTGTTCTTTGAGTTGGGAAGTCCATCACTGTTCCATGCTCTGGATCCTGGTTCTGACGCAGCTTCTCTAATATTATAGCTCTTTTCTGGATCCAGGAGGCTCACAGCACAGGAATCTTGGGTCCAGAGGACGTGCTCCCATTCTGACTCCTACTGATAACGAGATTGCTCCTCCTACTTATCAAAGGGCTCATTTTATATACGGCAGGAAGCTCTCTGGGGAATCCTGTTCACAAATACTCAGGTGAATACTATCAATATTTTCCCTCACCTGTTTATAAGACCCACTGTAAAATGGTGTTGGGGTGATAATTAGAGAGTTTGGCTAGAAGAGTCACATTAAATAATTCACTGCCTTTGCACCTCCCTTTAGTTATTCTTCTCCTTATACACCTGTCTCTTGTTTGCCTGAAAGTTGATCTAGGGGATGAATTCATATCCAGACCTGAAGATTGTTTTAAGGGCCATAGTCTTGGGGGTTCCACCAATCTACATTTTACCAGTATGTCTGTTGTTTTTAATTATTTTGAGTTTGGTCCCTATTTCTAGTGTTTTAACAGATAAAAGTATGTATGATCCTTTTCCAGTCAGTTTCTTTTAAAAAGCACACAATCTTTAAATGACTTTTCAAAATCCACCTATGCTTTTACCACCCTCATTATTACTTTTGTAGTCCTCTCACCTGTTTCAGATTTCACAAACTTTTGAAGAATGTTATCGTAGGCCTCTGATGACTATCATTCTATTGCCTGTATGTAGTGATGTCTGAATAGGAAGGTACAGCTGGATCAGGTAGCAATAGGATATGTTCATAAGGACCACGTAGTTAGCCAATTTGGGTGATCCTTGGAGTCCAAAGGGGTATGAGGAAGCAGTTTGTACTTACTCTATCTGAATTCCATCAGTTAACCTAAGGAGGTGAAGAGAGAGGCTACACTTCTAACAGTTTCTCCTGACACTACATAAACCGGGGAGCTAGATATTACAACAGAATATTCAATCACATTGTTTTTAGAAGAATTTTAGAAATGAGTCAAAGATTCTTTTTCTTGCTGAACTAAGTAAGACAAAGAGATCATTGCTCACCGAGAACATTCTTGTCATAAGAGTTTAGAGTTCTTTTACCTCATTTCTAAGCCAGACACCTGCTCAACTGTAATAATACATCAACAATGGAAATATAAATATAAATTTCATGGTACACTAATTGATGTGATTTATTACCCCAGTTGGTAAAAGCTCAGTGTTAATGAGGTCAAATTTGGATCATCTTCTTTTTCTTCTTTTTTTTGCAACAACAACCTCAGTTTCAGTGGTCTTCCATGAGTTATATAAGATATGGGTTGAGGGATAGTATGCAAATTAATAAATTAATTTGGACAATCGCTTGCCATGCCAAGAAGCAGGGATAGTGAAATGATCAAAATAAATACATTCTCATCTTCTCTTGAGGCGAGATAGATAAATAAACAACTTACTTTCAATGTTCTAGGAAGAGGCTACATATATTAAAACTTCAAAGGAGCAGACCCAACTTTCCATCAAAATCATCTTTATATCAAGTGCAGAGTATCCATCATACCTCCATTTTTTGCCATAGATAGACATGACAATCTTTGTTGAAAAAATTGAAACTAAGATTACTTAATGTTTGCACAGTACATAAAAGTTGACTGCAGATATCCCAAATACTTTTCATATTATAGAACACCTACAAATGAAAATATGGCACAGTGACGAGAATGAATAGACTCCTCAGAGGGATCTGTGTGTTTCTCTACCCATCTGACTTATGTTGGGCTGAGGAGCATAGCAGGTTGTCTATACAAAGGTAATTCAAAATGTATTGCTTCTGGGATTCTCATTCATACATGCCTGGGCTTATTCCAAACAAAAGTACCAATTAAACATGTTTCTGTGGTCGGTGGATGTTTGCAGACAATTTCTCTCAATAATACACTGTTTTTGTCTCTCTGGTGCTTCCCAAACAACAACCAAAATTAACCAATTAGAAGAGTGATATTGAAAGGGATCTGCTAGACCAATTAAATGCAAGGCAGCTCCAAGGTTACAGTGACTGTTGTTTTGGAATTAAAAAGGGGTAATCTCGATATGCTTTCTTGAATTACACGGGATGATCATGAGGATTTATTATGAAGAGGTTTTAAGCGAATTGAAAACTGCATTGAGGAGAAAAAGCCAGGATATTTTCACTAAGGAAGGGTTTTTCGTTTTGTTTTTACCCCTATCATTGAAAATGTACCTGCTCATTCTTCAAGGGTAGCAAAGGCTGCAGTATGAGAATATTGTTGGGAAACCTCACCATACCTACCCTACAGTCCTGGTCCTGTCCTTCAACTTCTCAGGCTGCTCACCAAAAGGAGTGTGGCTTGAGTTCTTCCAGGATGTCAAACTGCCTTTTTGGTGTGTGGCGTTAATCAGATATCATTAAATTCTTCTGTAAGTTTGAAAGACAAAGAACAACACCTTCAGAAGTGTATGTGGGAAAAAAAAGTGCTTCCCGTTTAGATATATTAAATTTACTATCCTCTTGTAAAAACACTTTTTTCCTTATCCTCATATGAGGGGTTACACCTTCCCCCCAAAATGAATGTTTTCAAAGCTATGTTTTTAATTTTCTTTACAAAACAGCCTTATCACCTTCAAAGTACTCTCTATTACACTTAATACGTTTGTCAAATCCGTGAGTCCATTCTTGAAAACATTTTTCAAACTCATCTGTTTGGATGGTTGTCAGTACCTCTCTCATTTTTTCTTCACTTCTATGCTTTCAAATTGCTGTCCTTTCATGTTCCTCTTAATTGACAGAAACAACAAAGTCACATGGAACAAGATCAGGTGAGTCAGGTGCGTGGAGCAAGACAGGCCTGCTGTTTTTTGCCAAAAATTGGTGCACTAAGATGGCTGAGGGAGCAGGTGCACTGCCGTGGTAGCAAAACCAGTCCCTGTCTACATCAAATTGTGATTTGTCTTGAATCAAGACTTCATTTTTCCTTATGTTCCATTGTATCTATGTACCACAATTTGTTTATCTTTTGATGATCATTTTGACTGTTTGCAGCTTTTGCCTATTGTGAACAGTACCACAAAGAACATTGTGTATTTGTTTCTATTTGCATTGATGCTTTCAATACTTTGGGGGTAAACACAGAGTATTGAGAGTTCTGTGTCACAGGGTAGTTTTATATTCTGTTTTTTGAGAAATTCCTCTCACTCTTGATGTTTACTGAGTTTTCAAAAAAGATCTGAAACCATCCCCAAAGAAGTAATTATAGGTTAGCCATTCAAATATAATTCAAATGCATTGATTCTTGTTTGATCTTCCTTACTCATTGTCCAATTTTGACATGAAGATGAGTAATTGAAAATACTATAGCTTTGGTCATGCATTTGAATTATAGTACTAGCGGAAACTATCATGGATTGTCAAAAGAGCAAACAACCCTGTCTGGGAAGAAGTACGACCACAATGCTCCTTACAGACAAGGATGGCATAGAGCAGTGGTTCTCAACCTGTGGATTGCAACCCCTTTGAAGATCAAATGACCCTTTCACCGAGGTTGCACCATTCATAACAGTAGCAAAATTACAGTTATAAAGTAGCAACGAAAATAAGTTTATGGTGGGGGGGCAGCACAACATGAGGACCTGTATGAAAGGGTCACAGCATGAGGAAGGTTGAAAACCACTGCCCTACAGAATGTTATCATACTTTGTAAAGTAATGACCCAGCAAAAAATAGAAAGAACTTTAAAAGATGTATTGACACAGTGGCTGCATCGATCGGTCCAAACACAAGAACAATTTTGAAGATAGCACAGGACCTAACAGTGTTTCATTCTATTTTCCATAGGGTCGTTAGGGGTCGGGAATAGCTCAATGGCACCTAACAACAACAACAACTGTGTTAGGGTCCTCTATATGGATAGATATATACAGCATGAAGGAATATAGCAACTAATTAGTCCACACAGCAGTACAGAAGACTCCGTTCAACTCACTTCCAAGAAACAGTTTATATACTGGAAGTCCTTCAACTCACGAGGGCTACTGGGTCCAAAGTCAAGGAAGCAAAGAGCTGAGACTTCCCTAGGGTTATGCAGGCAGTTAGGCCACAGGCAGCAAACAGTAGAGTGGTCACAAACAATCAGCAGCTCAGGAGCTTACAGAAGCAGGCCCTGATGGGATATTGGACTCAAGCAATGCAAGATGATTGGATCCGATAGCCTCAAGCTCAAGCAATGTATACACCACAAGCGTGGCGAAGCAGGTCTCGAAGGAACTTCAAGCTCTAGCAACATGATCAACGGGTTGGCTGTCCCACAGGTAATGCAGCTCACAAGTTGTGGCAGAGAACTAGCTAAAGCAGATGCATGCTGGTTCAATCATCAGAGAGCAAGAGAGAGAGGCTATCCTTGCTGAGCCATTTATCTCTTTGCCCTCCAATCAAACTGTGACCTTAATCCCACGTGTTCCTATTGGCCAGGTTGGCACAATAAACCTACCTACCACAACAACATACATATACAAGGACTATAACCATACTGACAAATCAAACAATTTATAAAGGAGTGTAACGTTAGTTGTCATTCTCTTTCTTACACCATTTCAACATCTGAATTTTGTAATGGTCCCTGTTCTTGATATCCTTACACACTTTCCTCCATGCAAGCACTTTGTGATAAAGCATCTAACTATAATTTACATACTTTACATACCTGTACACATACATTTCTTCTTTACCTTTAAAAAATAAATAAAAATTGGAATATACTACATGTATTACTCATCAGCATTCCCCATCACACACAGACATTTATGACCAACCCACTGTCAATAACAGTGTTCAATTTTTGAAAGCTACCATAATAGTTGAGAGGGTAGGAATATTTTATTCAGCCATTCTCATACTAATGGGTATTGCTTTTTATTTTTCAGTCACAATGGTACCATAATCATATCCTTATAGGATATACTGTGTTATTACTATTATTTAATTCAATAAATAATATTGATGCAATAAAAACAATACAATAGAATGTACTTTATAATTTTCAGTTGATATTATTTAATACCTAGTAAAACCAATAACAACCTTAAAGAAAATTGGACTAATGAGATAATTGGTTATGGTACCTTAATAAAAATAGGCAAAAATTAAATAGCCTTTTTTGGTACCAAAGATCAGTTAAATATGTGCAAGGAAAAAGAAAGTTCAGCAAGCATCAAACACATTGGAATACATCAAGCAAGGATAGGAAGAGATTTACATAAATATAATTCTACTGAAGGACATAAAATATGGTCTAAATTAATGGAGTCATAGAACATGTTTTTCATGGAGAGACTCATAGATGAAACAAGTCAATTTTTCTTAGGCAAAATTCACAAAAATCTTTAATGAGCTTTACAAAAACATTATTGTGGAGGGAACTGGACAAAATTATTATAAAATTCATAAGGATATATGAATGTGCCACCATTGCCAAGGAAATATTGGGAAAACACTCATTAGAGGGAAGTTAATTACTATATACAATGAATTACACAAAGCAACAGCATTTAAAATAAAAAGTTTAGGAAATAATGAATAAATCAGTAGAACAGAGAGAGAAGACAGAAATGGACTTTGCTAAAAAGCTTATGGTAAAGGTAACATTTAATTTTAATGGTTGTGGAGGAGAGATGATGGTTTATTAAAATATAATATAAATCAATGATTATCTCCTTGAATCATACCATATTGAATAAATATTCCACACAGATCATAGTTTATTATATCTTCCAAAATAATAGTTCAGGAATAGCCATTTCTAAATGTCACCAGTCATTTCAATGAATTCAACTTCCAATGACATCAGGTTTGCATTGATTTATCTTGCTATGCATTCTGACAATTTTCAGAAGGAGGGGAATAAAAAGGTTACTGAAGACCTTGTAATACCATATGTCAAATGATCTATGCAACTTTGTAAAAAAAAGTAATATCTTTCCCTAAATTATTGGTGATGTTTAATCTTATTTGGAATTATAATTAAATTAATAGCACTTCTGCTTTAACCATAACATTATATTCCATTATGAATCTTTGATCTTATCAGAAGTATTTTCTCTTTAGTTCAGAAAAAATGAGCTTCAGTTTGGTGTGCCCTGAAACCAAGCCTTGACTTTACATTTAAGGTCCATTTCTCATAGCTTTGTTCACAGACACAGCATTAGAAGTGAGAAAGGGATCCTTTACCGATTGGAAATTATTAAAAGGGTGGGTTAACATGGTAAGAATAATTATGTAATATATGTAAGAAACACCGTGGACCTGAAATCGGGTCACTGCACTACATTAATGTGGTTAAGTAATTACAAATAATCATGTTGACCACTGGATAGTGTTTCCAGTACTGTAAATTTTTGTTTTGCTTATTGCAATATTATTTTATTTACTTGTTTAAATATCACATACCTTCTAATTTAATATTTTAAAAATAGTTAAAAACAATTTTGTTACTTCATTTAGAAAACTTTTAAATATAAAATGCTCAGTTTTTGAACCTGGCAATAATGCTCACCACAGGTTTCAGCTTTTATATTATGGTTTTCACATTCCTAAATAGTTGCCTCTAACTGTACAGTTTTCAAGAAGCACATTGGTCTTTACAAGCAAGCATATCTCTCTGATAATTTCCTACAAGTGAAGTATAGAAAATTTGAATATCAATATAATTTCCCAAGTAAATCCATGTGAATTACTCCATTGCTTTGTTAGAAGAATTTTGATGCCTATCTAAATATTCTTTTTTTAATCGCTTTATTAGGGACTCATACAACTCTTATCACAATCCATACATACATCAGTTGTGTAAAGCACATTTGTACATTCATTGCCCCCATCATTCTCAAAACATTTGCTCTCTACTTAAGCCCCTGGCATCAGCTCTTCATTTCCCCCCCTCCGTTGCCCCTCCCCGCTCCCTCATGAATCCTTGATAATTTATAAATTATTATTTTGTCATATCTTTCCCTGTCTGAGTCTCCCTTCACCCACTTTTCTGTTTTCCATCCCCCAGGGAGGAGGTCACATGAAGATCCTTGTAATTGGGTCACCCTTTCCAACCCACCCTCCCTCTACATTCCCAGTATCATCACTCACACCACTAGTCCTGAAGGGATCATCTGCACTGGATTCCCTGAGTTTCTGGTTCCTATCTGTACCAGTGTCAATCCTCTGGTCTAACCAGACTTCAAAGGGAGAATTGGGATCATGATTGTGTGTGTGTGTGTGTGTGTGTGTATGTGTGTGTGTGTGTGTGTGTGTCGAAAGCATTTAAGAACTAGAGGAAAGTTGTATTTTTCATCGTTGCTACATCACACCCTGTCTGGCTCCTCTCCTCCACAAGACCCCTCTGCAAGTGGATCTCCAGTGGCCTACAAATGGGCTTTGGGACTCCACTCCGAACTCCCCACCACACATTCACTATGGTAAGATTTTTTTTTTGTTCTGATGTTACCTGATACCTGATCCCTTCAACAACTCTGTTACCTGATACCTGATCCCTTCAACAACTCGTGATTGCACAGGCTGGTGTGCTTCTTCCATGTGGGCTTTTTTGCTTCTGAGCTAGATGGCCACTTGTTTACCTTCGAGCTTTTAAAACCCCAGATGCTATATCTTTTGATAGCTGGGCACCATCAGCTTTCTTCATCACATTTGCTTATGCACCCACTTTGTCTTGAGCAGTTGTGTCGGTAAGGTGAGCACCATAAAATGCCAATTTAATAGAAGAAAGTATTCTTGCACTGAGGGAGTACTTGAGTGGAGGCCCAATGTCCTTCTGCTATGTTAATACTAAACTTATAAACATATGTCCATAGATCTACTTCTCCATCCTCATATATAAATATATTTGCATATATTCATGTCTATCTAAACCTCTATAAATGGCCTTTGCCTCCCAGTTCTTTCCTCTATTTCCCTTGACTTTCATCCTGTCCCACTATCATGCTCAGTCCCCACCAGGGTTTTAGCAATTCCTCTTTGTTACATTACCCTTGATCATGACCTACCAGGCCTCCCACACCCTCCACACCACCAATTTGGATCACTTGTTGTTCTCTTGTCCCTGTTTTTATTAACACCACTTCCTTTCCCCCCACCCCCCTTCTACCATGTCCCCCCGGAACTGTTGGTCCCATTATTTTCTCCTCCAGATTGTTCATCCAGCTTATCTTGTTTAGACAGACCTGCGGAGATAATAACATGCACAAAAATAACCAAGCAACAATATACAACAAAACAACAAACCAATGAAAAAAACAAAACAAACCACAACAAGAAATAAAAGCTTGTATTTAGTTCAAGTATCATTTGTTGGCCTTTAGGAGTGTTTTCCAGTTTAGTCTGTTGGGGCACCATGCCCTGGCCCCAAAGTTCACCTTCAGCATTCCTTGGGGACCTCGCCGCTCCATTCCCTTGCTGTTCTGTTGCACCCCCTTAGTATTTTGCCTCGGTGTGGCGGGATCAGATAGGGTGCATTTCCCACACTGTGTCTACAGTGTTGTCCCCTGTAGAGCTATGGGTCAGTGAGGAACGTCATGTCTCATAGTGGGGCTGGCCATGTGGTCCTCTCTGTGGATTGGCTGCTCTAATTGGGGTCATCGTCCTCAAGGCCTAGTGGGCCAGGGATGTGCTCCACTTTCTCCTCCTCCTCCTTCATCAGCACCCATGTGCTCCAGTCAGATATGTCCCTCTCCCAGAGCTGCAGATTCAATGCCGTCTTTTGAAAAAACTTCTTCTGGGGGGAGGAGCAGGCATCTACTTAGTAGTTGGGACTGGGGCCGGTCACTCAGACCTCTCCACTGGTTACCTACTTCATGTTGGCATGTTGTATTCACATCTTAGAGCATTGGGTTGAAGTCTGGGTTGATGTCTGCTCCCTCTTTCCCTGTGGAGATATAACCAATACCCTCCCTTTGGGTGGGTTAGTGCCCTGTGCTACCGCTACCCATTTATTTTTTATTTTTCCATTCCCCACCTCCTTTATAGTTGTCTCCCATGTGTATCCTTGTATTTGATCTGGTCCCTGCTATATTACCTGGTCCTAACCCCAGGAATGCTTGTATATAGTAGCTTTTTCCCTATGCCCCTTTCACATTTTTTTTTAAACCTTACTTCAGCGGACTGATGTCGTACTTGTCCTTTTGTGATTGACTTACTTCACTTAGCATGATTTCCTCTAGTTCTTCCCATGCAAAAATGTGCTTCAGACATTCATCACTGCTTTTTAGCCATGTGTAGTATTCTATTGTATGTATATAACACAGTTTTTTAATCCAATCGTCAGTTGGTAGAAATTTGGGTTGCTTCCAGCTCCTTGCAATTGTGAGCTGAGCCACAATGAACATTGGAGCACAGGTGTCTGGCCTTGGTTTGTTTCTTGCCTCTTCTGGGTATATGCCCAAGAGGGGGATTGCTGAGTCATATGGTAACACGATTTCCATCTGTTTTAGATATCGCCAGATCTATTTCCATAGTGGTCGTACACACTCACAATTCCACCAGCAGTGGATGAGAGTTCCTGTCTCCCCACAGCCCCTCCAGTACTTGTTGCTTTCTGATTTTTTGAATTGGGCTACCTTTGAGGGTGTTAGATGGTACCTCATTGTTGTTTTCATTTACATTTCCCTTATGGTTAAAGATCAGGAACATTTTCTCATATGTTTATTGACCATTCAGATTTATGCCCCTGTGAAACTTCTTTCAGGTCCTTTGCCTCCCTCTCAAGTGGGCAATTATTTGTTTTCTTTTTGGAAGCTAGCAAATTATTGTAGATAAAGATGTTTTCCCAGTCCGTGGACCCCCTTATTACTCTCTTGGTTAATTCTTTTGATGTATTTAGGTGTTTGATCTTCAGTAAATCCCATTTGTCAATTTGTGCCTCCTTTGTGTTTGTGTCCTTCCCTATTTCTGATAGACTATGTAATCCCTGTGTCAAAGTTCTCAAGTCGGTCCCAATTCCCTCATTGATGGCCCTAATATTTTGGGGTTTAACTTCAAGGTCTGTGATCTACCTTGAGTTTATTCTTATGTATGGAATGAGATAAGGATCTTGCTTCATTTTTCTGTAGGTAAATATCCATTTTTTCTACCAAATCATCACTTCTTAAAGAGGGCATTTGCTTCCCATTTGATATTTTTGGGGCCCTTATCAATGATCAGTTGTCTGTATGCTGATGATTTTATTTCTGGGTTTTCAATTCTTTTCCATTGGTCTGAAGAAATTTGTTCCCTCCTTACTTTGGTTAGGTTTGCCAGTGGTCTGTTGATTCTGTTTATCATTTCAAAGAACCAACTTTTAGCAGTATTAATTTTTCCATAGTTTTCTTATTTTCCCTCTCCTGAATCCCAGCCCTGATTTTATAATTTCTTTTCTTTTGCTATTAGTAGGATTGTCCTGCTGACTCTTCTCTAGTTGTAAATTTTGTGCCAGCATATCAATCATGAGTCTCTCTTCCTTTCTCAGGTGTGCATGCATTGCTATGAAATTTCCTCTGATAACTGCCTTTGCTGTGTCCCATAAGTTTTGTTATGTTGTGTGCTCATTCTCATTGGTTTCTAGAAATTTTCTAATTTCATCTCTGATCTGTGCCAATATGCACTCTGTTTGTAGTAGAGACTTATTCATCCTCCAATTATTTGCTCTTGTTTTCTTCATCTTCTTTTGTTGATTTCCAGCCTTATGGCACTGTGGACAGAGAGGTAGGTTTGTATGATATCAATGAACTTAAATTTATGTAGATAAACTTTATGCCCCATCATGTGGTCTATCTTTGAATATGTGCCATGGGGGTGTCCTACCTGTAATGATTGATGGATTGATTTCAGCATGTGATGCCCAATATTGTCAGTCCTGTAAATATGTTATCTCATTTAATCCTTCACTTAATTATACCAATTGACAAATGTCATCACCCAGTTTTTACAGGTGAAACAACTAAGGCTTGGGTTAGGTAAGGTTCTCAAGAACATACAATTTAAATTCACAATCCAAATGTTTGACTGGAGAACTCATGTTATTAGCCACTGTTGGCTTAAAACTTCAGCATTAGAATGGCGGAGGCAAGACATTTGAGAAGCTAGTGCAACTTAGAAGAAAGACTTCCTAGAATGATTTTTCCTAGGAATTTTCAGTAGAAGTGAAAAGGAGTGCTAAAAAGGGCAAATTTGCTACTCATTTAATAACTGAATTCATAGCTACCTCTTTTATGTTTAGATTGGGAAAAGTTAAGGCTCCCTAGCGGTTGTAGACAGATATCCAAATTTCCAGGAGAAAGGAGAGTGACTTAGGCTTAAAAAGGGAAATGTTCGTTGTAGAAACAGGGGTATTTTGAGAATGAGAAGTTAGGTGATTCGTTTATTGTTGTGCAGCTCTTTAAATGGCTGAAACGCAAAAACGGAGGAAATATTTAAGTCCATCTTCCTGAGGTTCTGGCCATGAAGCATATGCCATGTACTTTGAATTGCACTAAAGTGACCACGTTTGTTTGAGACACCCCTGATAGAGCTTCCAGTACTACAGCAACAAACAAACCACCACTATATGGCAAACTGACAAGACATGTGACAGCTATGTCAAGTGCCAGCAGAGCCACTGGGAGTGAACAGGTTTCAGCACAGCTTTCTGACTAAAATGAGTCTCTGAAGAAGAGTTCTCATACTCGCATTTATGAGGAGGGAGTGGAAATCATATGCAAAGTGTGGAAGCATTGTCAGCCCAACAGTGAAGGCCCAGTGAATAGAAGCATACTATTGTCATATATAGTTCAGGAGGATGGGCCCCTTGAGTCAGAAGGTATGCAGCTGTGACTGATGAAGAGCTGCTTTCTCAAAGAACAGTCAGCCTTGATGATATGAATGGAGAAAACCCTGTGAGAGAGCATCCTTCTGGATCTCCATTTGCTGATGGTGCACAGCTATAGCAGAAACAGCTGCAAAATTTGCTAATAATCAGAACTAGCAATGTACGCAGTATGAATCTAGGAATTAGATGTTGTAAAAAATGAAATGAAACCCCAAAATATTGATATCCTAGGCTTTAGTGAACTGAAATAGACTGACACTGACCATTTTGAGTCAGAAGATTCTATGATTTAGTAGGACAGGAATGACACAATGAAGTGAAATGATGTTGCTTTTTTTGCCAGAAAGAATATTTAAAGATCTTTTCTGAAGTACAGTGCTGTCTGTGATGAGATTCTATCTATCTGCATTCAAGGAAATCCAATTAGTACAACTATCATTCAAATTCATGCACCAACCACAAAAGTTAGCGATGAAGAAAGTGAAGACTTCTACCAACATCTTCAATCCTAAATTGTTCAAACATGCAACCAAGTTTCATTCCTAATTATTGGTGATTGGAATGCAAAAGTTGTAAATGAAGAGGAAGGAACAATATTTGGAAAATATGGTCTTGGGGAAAAAACAAAGCTGGAGATCAAATGCTAGAATTTTGTTAGATCATTGACATTCATCTCAAACACCTTTAAAAAAGTACAGAGGTTTCCATTTCCTTCATTCAACTTCCCTTTAAAGTAAACATCTTGCATAACCATGATACAATTATAGAAACTAAAAATTCACATTAGTACAATACTCTTACACTGCCCTACACACTTTATTTGTACTTCACTAGTTCCTCCACTGATGTCCTTCAGTTCCAAGATACAATATTAGATTCCACATGGCATCTAGCAGTCATATCTTTTTAGTCTTTTTCAATCTGTGACAACCTTTTAGTCTTACCTGACTGTGACACTTTAAAAAGTTACTAATCAGTCATTTTGCTGAGTAGTTTTCAATTGGACTTTGTCTGTTGGCTTATTAGTCGATTGTGATATGCATTTTTGGGACACAACTACTACAGAAGTGATGTGTCCTCTGTGTATCATGTTGTTGTTAGTTGTACTGGATTCACCCCCCCCCCCCACTAATGGCAACCTTATGTAGAGTGGAACAAACTGTTGCTTGGTCTTGCACTATCTTCACAGTTGTTGGTATGCTAGAGTCCATTGTATTGGGTCACTGCATATTTTGGGTGCTTACCAGCATTGTAGGAGATAATGTTTTTTATGATCCATAGGGTTTTCTTTGGCTAAAGTATTGAAGTTGATTGCCAAGGCTTTCTTCCTCAAACATCTTTTTACATCAACAGAAACTATGCATGTAGTCTTCTTCAAACCATACACACCGATAGTAAATTGGCACATCTGTGGGAAAAGATGATGGAGAAGCTCAATATGAGCAGTTAAAACCAGACTAGGGTCTGACTGTGGAACAGGACCACCAATTTCTCATATATAAATTCAGGGTGAACATGAATAAACTTTTTAAAAGACCAGGAGAGGCAAAATATGACCTTGAGTCTACCCCACTCAAATTTTCAGAATGTCTCAAGAACATATTTATTGCATTGAACACTAATGACAAACGACTCGTTGAGCTGTGGGAGAACATCAAGAACACCATTCATGGATGTGGTTGTTATATAATTGTTTGTCAATTTGAGAGGATTAAAAGTGAAGGGGTAGAGTCTAGTCTGCCAATGAAGTCATAGCCAATGAGGCCTCTGTGTAGGCAGAGCCTTCTCCTGATGATTCTGGGAACTCCAATATTCCTCCTTGGAGGCGGGAGACACTCTCTCTCCTGGCTCACTCCTTGGGAGACATTGCAGCTGACAAGACTCATGGAACTATGCTATTGCCCTGAGCTGAAGGAATCACATGGAGCCCCTCCCAATGCTGACATACTTAGAACACCACAGGATCACCCACTGACCTGTGACTTTCCTGCATTTGGCATCATTGCATGTGTTTCTTGAGTCTGAAGATGTCTTCTTAGATTGGTCATATGGGCTAATATCAGACTTATGGACTTGATGTGAACTGGCCTGGGGTGTTTCCTCAATATTAAGTTACTCTTGTATATAACACTCTTTCTTAAACATATGAGTGTCTATGAATTTGTTTCCCTAGTCTACCCAGACTAACACAATGAAGAGAGCAAAAGGTCACTAAAAAGACAGGAAAAAAAGAAAATATCAAAGTGAATGTCAGAAGAGACTCTGAAATTTGGGAGAAAAGATGGATTGAAAGAATTGAATAGACACTTTAAAAGAGCAGCTCAAGAAGACAAAGTATTATAATGAAATGTGCAAATATCTAGAGTTAGAAATGAAAAGAGAAGAATGGATTCAGCATATCTTAAACTGAAAGAATTCAAGGAAAAACTCAAGTCTCAAGTTGCAATACAGGAAAATTCTCTGGGCAAAGTTTTGAATGATGAAGGAAGGATGGAAAGAATACTGACTCAAAAAAAATTAAAAACAAAAAAAAGAAAGAATACTGACTCATTGTACCAAAAAAAATTAATGAAGTAAAAAGAACAACAATAAACATCTGGTCAACATTCAACCACTTAAGATGATAGCATATGAGTAAAAACCAGTGGTGCTGAAGGAAGCAGTTCAAGCTGAACTGAAAGTATTAGCCAAAATCAGGGCACAGGGATGATGGAATATTTATTGAAATGTTTCAGCAGGCTGACTATGCCAGGAAATTTGGAAGACAGCTACTTACCCAAGTAACTGGAAGAGATCCATATTTTGCACATTCCAAAGAAAGATCACCCATCAGACTGCTCAAACTATAAAACTATATCATTGATAACACACGTATGTTAAATTTTGGTGAAGATCATTTAACATGGTTGCATCAGTACATTGACAGGGAACTGGCAGAGGTTCTGACTGGATTCTGAAGAGGACACGGAATGAGGGAATTCATTGTTGATGTCAGATGTATCTTGGTTGAAAACAGTGAGGATCAGAAACATGGTACCTTTGTTTTATCAACTACACGATAGCATTCAGCTTTGTGGATCATAACAAACTATGGAAAGCCTTGAGATGAATGGGAATTCCTGAATACTTGATTGTGCTCACTTGGGACTTATACACGGACCAAAAGGCAGTTGTGCAAACAGAACAAGAGGGTACTGCATGGTTCAAAATCAGGAAAGGTGTGCATAAGGGCTATATGCTCTCACCGTATTTATTCAGTATGCTGAGAGCAAATAATCAGAGAAGCTGGCTTATATGAAGAAGAATGTAGCATTAGGATTGGAGGAAGGCTGATTAACAACTGTTGATATGTAGAGGACACAGCCTTGCCTGCTGAAAGTGAAGATGAATTAAAGCACTTGCTGATGAAGACCGAGGACTGTAGCCTTCAGTATGGATTATGACTAAATGTAAAAAATGACTCAAATCCTCACAACTTGACCAGTGGATAACATCGTGAATAATGGAGGAAAAATTGAAGTTTTCAAGGATTTTTTCTTGCTTGTATATAAAATCCATGATCATATCAGTAGTTAAGAGATCAAAAGTCATGTTGCATTGGGTAAATCTGCTGCGTAAAACTTCTTTAGAATATTGAAGATGAAGGATATTATTTTGAGGACGACAGTATGCCTGACCCAAACCATGGTATTTTCAATTGCTTCACAGGCATGAGAAAGTTGGACATTGAATAAGAAAGACTGAAGAAGAATTGATGTGCCGGCAAGAATATTGAAAGTACCATGGACTGCTCAAAGGACCAGCTGATCTGTCTTGGTAGACATACAGTCCGAATGCACCTTAGAAACAAGGATGATGAGACTTCGTCTCATATATTTTGGACATGTTGTTAGGAGTGACCAGTCCCTGGGGATCATCATGTTTGATAAAGTAGAGGGTCAGTGAAAAAGAGGAAGGCCCTCAATGATATGAATTGACACACTGGGTGCAACAATGGGCTCATGCACAGAAACAATTGTAAGAGTGGCAAAGGAAGGGGTAGTGTTTCATTCCGTTGTGCATAGGGTCACTATGATTCAAAACTGACTTGATAACACATAACAATAACTATATCCATGAAACTTATGAGAAATCTCCTGCACGTATGATGATATTTTGAAAACGGTCAGGTATTCTAGTGGTGAATATTTCAAGGTGGAGTTGCCCTGATCGCAATGTGACTGGAATCAGTTTCACTTTATGAGATTTAGATCAGCCTGTTATCGTAGCAACTATTGAAAGGGATATCTGCCACCCAGGGAGGCTGAGATGAGACAAAAAGGTTGGCGTTAGCAGCTAATATTACATTAGCTGTGCAAGATTGTCCTATAAAAAGCTGTTTGCAATAAACAGACCTGAAACTATTTTTTGGCTTTTCTTTTTTTGCTGTTGTTATTAGTTTTCCTTTATTGGTTTGTTTTGCTTTGTCTTGTTTTTGTGCTTATTATTGTCTCTGCATATCTATCTAGATAAAATAGGAGGGATGAACAATCTGGAGGAGAAAATAATGGGACGGATTGTTCCAGGGGACATGGGAGAAGGAGACGCAGGGGAAAGGAAGAGGAGGTGCCAACAAACTCAGGGACAAGGGAACAAGTGATCTAAAATTATTGCCAAGGGTAATGTAGCCCAGAGGAATTACTGAACTACTGAAAGCCAAATGAAGGCCAAACATGGTAGAGGCACAAGAGGAAAGTAAAAGTAAATAGAGGAAACAACAAGGAGGCAAAGGACATTTATAGAGGTCTAAATGCAGTCATGTACATATGTACATATATTTATCTATAATGATAGGGACCTAATTCTATGTATATATATTTATGTTTTAAGGACTAAGGCAGCAGATAGACATTGGGCCTCCACTCAACTACTCCCTCAATGCAAGAACACTTTGTTCTAATACCCTAGCATTCTGTGATGCTCTCATTCCCTGATATGATCGCTGAAGACCAAATGGGTGCATAAGCAAATGTGGTGAAGAAAGCTGATGGTGCCGGACTATCAAAAGATATAACATCTGGTGTCTTAAAGGCTTGAAGATAAACAGGTGGCCATCTATCTGAGAAGCAACAAAGTTCACATGGAAGAAGCACACCAGTCTGTGTGATCATGAGGTGTTGATGGGATCAGGTATCAGGCATCAAAAAACCCCAAACAAATAATCATATCCATGTGAGTGAGGGGGAGGGTGCAGTGGAGATCCAAATCCTTATCTGTAGACAGTTGGACATTCCCTTAGAGAAGAGCCACAAGGAAGATACAAGCCAATCAGGGTGCAGTATAGCCCCGATAGAACATATAACTTTCCTCTAGTTCTTTAATGCTCCCCCCTATTATCATAACTCTAATTCTATCTTACAAATCTAACTAGATTAGAGTATTTACAATGGTACAGATAAGAGCGTGCAACACAGGGAATCCAGGACAGGTAAACTCCTCAGGACCAATAATGTAAGCAGCGATACCAGGAAGGTAAGGGGAAGATAGAGGGACAAAAGGGGAACTGATAATAATGATCAACCTATAACCCCCTCAGAGAGTGAAAAACAACAGAAAAGTGGGTGAATGGAGAAATTATAAATTATCAAGGGTTCATGAGGGAGAGGGGTGTGGAGGGGAAAATGAGCTGGTAACAAGAGCTCAAATAGAAAGAAAACGTTTTAAAAATGATGATGGCAACATATGTACAAATGTGCTTGATACAATGGATGGCTGGATGGATTGGGATAAGAGCTGTAAGAGCCCCCAATGAAATCATTTTTTAAGCTGTTTGATGAGGGAATATACAGATCATTGACTTGATCTGCTTGTTGAACTTGAGCAGTTCCAGGAATTCTGGCCCTCAGCAAAACTTTCAAATTGATAGTTTATTACAATAGCCACAGGGGCATTAAATAATATGTAAATTATGCACTGAGGTCAACATTAGATATTTGAGACGTTGATGGTTTGTCTATGCCTCGCAGAGGCCATCAACTTGAGACTTGGCCTATGTGTTTTAAATTCTTTTATCTAGCAGGCTGTCGGGTTTAAATGAATCAGGTCTGGAGCAGTGGGCTCTAGCCATGCCATCTGTACTATAGGAATGAGGATCAGAGTCTGGGCATAAAGGAAACTAGCTCAACAACCATCAACTTAAGGATGAAACACTGAAAATAACGAAGTCAAGGCCCTCAAAAACCTTCTGAGATTTCATACGTATACTGTCATAGTTATATAATCTCTTGTCAATGTAAGGATTAAAAGTTTGGAGATGGAATCTAGCTTGCCAATCACATCATAGTCAATGAGGCCTCTGTGTGGGCATGGCCTTCCTCTGAGCGTTCTGGGAATTCCTGTATTTCCTCCTTGGAAGGAAATACACACTCTCTCTGCTCCCTCCCTGAGAAGTGCTCTACTGACAAGACACATGGCACTATGCTGATAGATCCCTTGCCCTGGACCTGGAGGAGTCACATGCTGCCAATGCTGAGATACTTACACCGTCACTGGGTCCACAAGATTTTCTACCCACTGGTTTGTGATTGTCATGCTTTTGGCGTTATTGCTTGTGTTTCATTAGTCTGAAGAGGACTTTAGAGATTGGTATCAGACATATGGGCTAATATCGACTTATGGACTTGATCTGGACTGGGCTAGGATGTTTTCTCAGTATTCAATTGCTCTTGATTATAAACTTCTTTCTTATACCCATATGGGTGTGTTTCTTTAGTCTACCTAGTCTAACACCTATACCCAAACCTGTGTCTGAATTCCAGTAAGGTAATCTTGTGAAGGATGCTTTGGTGAGGCAGCATTGTCATTTATCTGGGGGGAAAAATCTCCTCTGGCTGGTATGATTAGTAGCGGGGCTGCCTCTTGGGAACTAGGCATTTTCTGTAGTATTATATTGCTGGGGAGGCAGCAGCAGTGGTGGTCGTTAACCCATTAGTGAAAATTTTCTTTAATTTTGTGAATCTATCAGGACCAACTTTCACTCAGCAGGGCAGGAGGTACTAAGGAGATAGAATGTAGGATCAGGGAAATTTCAACACACACTCTGTGCTGGATGCACAATATAGATAGTTCTGCCCAATGCAAGTATAGTGAGTAACCGTGTAATCCTCTCTAAACTATGACAGCGCACATCATAGTTAATAGTATTTCTATATTTAAGATTAGGAAACACAGACGTAGAGTTAAGCAAACTTGCCCCAAACTGGAGAGCTTTACAGAAACATAGTTTCCAATTTAAACATAATTGGCTTACTCTGAAGCCAGTTTGTCCTTTCATCTAGTATATATTACCTCCTGATGCGTGAGGGGAGTGACCTAAAGACAATGTTTCTATGTCAACGTTTTTTGTTGTTGTTGTTTTAATCTTTACTGGCTTCAAAGAATCCTTTATTCTGCTAGGTGACAACTTGGAAAGCATTTGGACTATCTCCATCGATTCAAAGAATGTGTGCAGATACCAGGTTGTTCTTCAGCTGGAATATTTTCCAATTCCTAGTATCCTCTTTAATTTCCACTTCCTGGGCAAGGGGGAAGAGAGAAACAATGTGCAGTGAAAAAGAAAATGTTTTGAGTTAATTACATATGAACCTTCCCCCAAACAACAATAGAAAATCACATTTTCCTTTGAATAAAATAGTGGGGGAGGGGAGGTTTCTTCTGTATGCCTCTCCACTATATGAATGTACAGCAGCTTACTTTTCATTTTACTTCCCCTTCAAAATGCCCAGAGGGACCATACTTTGTTTAATGACCTTCAAAATGATTCTGTAGAAATCTTAGGCTATCAGAGTTGGAAGCAAGGCGAAAATAATTGTGGATTATTATTGTATGACGACAGTAGCAGCTGGGCTGGGCTTTTTTCTTCTCAGTTCAGACTTTCTTCTTCATTTTCCCAGAAACCTTATATCCCAACGTTTAACTCAGAAGCAAATCTCATATAGGTGATAAACCTTGCCAGACATGGTATGTAATATAATTTCAGACAAACCCTTAACTGTTCTCTAGAAAGACCCTAGAGGGTAAGGCAGCCTTATATCTCAATGCCCTAGATAGGATTACTTTTATTTACTCCCTGACAATATGTGGGTAGTTAGTTATATTGGACATAAAGCAGGAATAGCCCTTAAACATTATACATGTGAACTGAAGAACCAGTTTTTATGTTTTTATATTTGTTAAAATTTCTGCTAATATAAAAATAAAATAGTTTTTGTTATAGTTAAAAACTTTTAAATGAGGGGCTTTGAGGGACCTGCATCAGCGCGAATGCCCATGCACACACACACACACACACACACACACACACACACACACACACACAGCCGTTGAATTGAGAGCCTGTGTGGATTTTACTTTTTCCGCAATTAGGATACGTACATATGAGGAAGAGAAGAGGTATATGCAAATGTTACATATACCTCCTATGATGAGGAAGAGAGAAATTGGGCTAACTGCTATTCACACACTCTGCCTCATGATTAATTTCTTTTCTTGCCTCGGTTGGTAGACTAAGAAGTTAAATGTTAAAACACATTTGCCCTTGCTTAATTAACACTCCTTTACAGTTACCCACTACACCAGCAATGATGTTTATTTAGCTTTGGCCTCTAATTTGGTTGGGCTTCTGACCACAAAATCCAAGGTTCAAACGCACCAGCTGCTCTGCCAGAGAAAGCTGAGGCTATCTTGCTCTTGTAAACATTTACAGTTTGAGGAACCCTTAATAGGGTCACTAAGTCAAAACTGACTTAATGACAGTGGATTTGATTGGACATTTGAGGTGAGAGGCAGATTTACTGGGATAGAATCTAAATTGTACCCTGAGAAAAGTTCCAAATGGTAAATCCACTTGTTTTAATATCCTTCTATGCATGCTAAACCCACTGTTGCTTTGTCTATTCTGATCCATAGTGACCTTCTAGGGCAGAGTAACATGGCTCCATATGGTTTGTAGGGCTGGAATCCTTACAAATGTTTGCCACGTCTCTCTCCCATGGAGAGACTGGTGAGGGAAAACACCTGCTTCTGGTTAGCAGCCAAACACTTGACCGCTCTGCTGCCAGGGCTCTTTTCTTAGGTCGTGATAGATTCTCATTGTCTGGGTCAAGGTGTTTAGCAATTCATCGTAAAGACGTTCCGTCCTGGTAGCAGCACTCTCTCACATCCCTATCATAAGAATAGGAAAATTGACTTTAACCACCAAATTTAATTATCTGGTTATACACGAATAAACTCAGAAAATAAGTGGATAATATTGTCATACTGTTACTATAAGAAGTGTGCCTTGGTTTTATCCTGCTATGTTTTTAAAGAGTTCTTCTTAAAGAGCAATTTAGGGCTAATTTTCCAGAAACTGTTATTTTCCACCCCTCCTCCTGACACAAACACTACCCCCCCAACACACACAGGAAGTAGTGTGCTTAAATGGATCCCTTGACAATGAGGAGGGAGTCTCTGGAGGAAATAATAGGTGTGTTGTGTGTGTGTGTGTGTGTCTTCCCTATAGGGAGTAATTAATGAAATCATTGTAGATTTGTTGCCAATGTAAAAGCCTGTTATGCATGTTTAACAATGCTCATAATATCCCCTGAGGTATATTATGTGGCTTAATGAACACTATCCTCTTAGGACTCAGGAAATAGCTCTGTCAAATAGAACGAACCAGGGCATTATAATAATATTTAGTGACTTTTCAGTTTCAATTAAACCTCTCTTGCATTTGGTACTATCCATGCTTTTCTATTTTTAAATATCTATATCTATATATTACAGAATTACCTTAAAGAAAATTTGGGTTCAGGTTTTTATTTATTTATTTTAATCATTTTATTGAAGACTCGTATAATTATGTTTTTTAAACATTTTATTCGGGACTCATACCACTCTTATCACAATCCATACATACATCTATTGTGTCAAGCACATTTGTACATTTGTTGCCATCATTATTCTCAAAACATTTGCCTTCTACTTGAGCCCTTAATATCTGCTGCTCATTTTCCCCCTCCCTCACCACTCCCCTTTCCCTCATGAACCCTTCATCATTCATAAATTATTATTTTTTCATATGTTACACTGTCTGATGTCTCCCCTGCCCTCTTCTCTGCTGTCCATCCCCCAGGGAGGAGTCTATACATAGATTCTTGTAACTGGTTCCCCCTTTCTGCCCCACATTCTCTCCACCCTCCAGGCATCGCCACTCTCACCACTGGTCCTGAAGGAGGCATCTGTCTTGGATTCCCTGTGCTTCCAATTGTTATCTGTACCAATGTACATCCACTGGTCTAGCCAGATTTGTAAGGTAGAATTGGGTTCAAGATTTTAAAGTAGCAATTTGTGTAATAGTTGTAGAGTTTGAATTGGGCACAGTAAGAAACCTTTGCCATGTTGCTTGGTCATTGACTTATTAGCATACATGTTGAAAAAGTAAAGAACCGATGAGAGTGAAAGTACTGGTTTGCCAGCACAAAGACAGAGTGATGTGAATTTTAATTGTTTCCTTTCTTGTAACTAATTTCTCGGCAGGAATGCAAGCCAAAGATGTGGAGAAGCATAATAATACAGAAAGGAAATGCTCTTCTTATCCAAGAAGTTCAAGAAGAAGATGGAGGAAACTATACTTGTGAACTTAAGTATGAAGGAAAACTTGTAAGACGAACCACTGAGTTGAAAGTTACAGGTAGGAATTGGTTCTAATGAATTATGGTACACGAATTTAAATATAATTAGGTTTGGGAAGAACATGTCTCCTACAAAGACCCACTTCCTTCACATTTAGAATTGACTTCAAATCAAACAAGTGGGGAGCCCACTATTAATAAGTTGCCCTAAGAAAAACAACAATGTGGGGAGTCTGGAATAAGGACCAAATTGCTGCATAACTGGTCTCTGCCTTTATAAAAGTTTCTTACTTCTTCAAAGCTTCACTACTTCTGACCAAGCTTCGCAGAAAGGTGTACTAGAATGCCTCTAGAATATTTCAACTGTTTGTAGAATCTCCTTTTAGGGGAGGGCTTCTTTACAATGAGATTATGTTGGGCTTTTCCAATGAAATCGTCTGGATGGCATTCAAATACCATTTTTACAACATTCCCCCATAAGTAAGTGATGAAGTTGTGAACATTAATGCGAGTGGCTGCTAACAAAAATGTTAGTGGTTCAAACCCACTCCGTGGCTCTGTGTGAAAAGGACCGTGTGATCCACTTCCATAAAGAGTGCATCTAAGGAAACACTACAGGGCAGTACTACTCATGAGATTATTAGGAGCTGATATTAACTTAAAAAAGTAAAACCAAACCTGTTTCCATTGGTGTGATTCTGACTCAGAGTGACTCTCTATAGGGTTTGTAGCCTCATCTTTTTCTTGGAGAGCTGCCAGTGGGTTTGCACCTCTGTCCTTGCATTTATCCACAATGCTCTTCATAGCAACAAAGTGACTCTTAAATGGAACAATCCAAGATAATAATGCACAATTGCATATTTTAAATCTGAAGTATAAGTGAATTGTGGAAGAGATCAGCTAAGGATATTTGTACTTATTAGAAAACATTAGGAAATCTTTTCAGAGACACAGATCTGAACCAAGTACCTTAAAAGACATCCTCTCCAGCGGGTGTGCTGGACCTAAGAAACAGGATGATAAATGTCTACTTGCCATTGTTCCTGAGCAAATCTTGATTGATTTCCCTATTAGATGTATACATATATGTGTATATACCATCTCATGTTGATACCAACCGGCTAGTTAATATTAATGTACTTTCAAAAATGCTAGAAATTGCTTATTTTAGATCATGGAAAAGTGGACCTAGAATTACTTGTTTGGGGTGTTATATAAGACATTAATTTACTTCCTTTAAATTTCTAGTCTACTTGAACTTCAATTTAAAATTTCATCTAAATATTATTTCAGGAGAGGGTCTCAAATGAATATGTCTCAGAATCATATGGAAACACCCAGGAAGGTTGATGATACCAAAGCAAACAAACAAACTCACTGTCATCAAGCCAGTTCTGAATCATAGTGATCTTATAGGTTTCAGAGCCTGTAAATCTAGAAGCAGATAGCTGCACATTGCTCCTGTGACTGACTGGTATAGATTTGACCTGTGACTTTGTGGTTATTGGGCCAATGTTTTTCCCACAGTACCACCAAGACATCTAGAGTGAAAATGAGGCCCTTTAAATAGAGGTTTTCGGGTTCCTCCCTCAGTGTCTAATTAAACAGTTGGCTAATTACAACATACTCTCACAATGTTAGGAATAGAGATTTCCTTCTATATTGTCTTGTTCTACCTAGCTAATCGTTTGCTAAACCAAGCTCATTGCTATCACATCAGTAAGTCTGGAAATTTGCCCTTTGGTCCAGGTGATTCTGTTACAGCCTATCTAAACAACATCTTTGAGAAACACTAGCTAAGGGGATGTTTGGAAAGAAGTCACAGTCATAGGACTTATTTTCCTGTGAGTAGGTTTGTTCACATTCAGAAAATAAACAAAACTAGTTTACATCAGCCTCAAATTGTTTCACTGAAAATCCTAAACTTATGAAAACTCAAGTCATTGGTCACAAAGGGCAAGCCAATAGAATGTGTGGGTAAAGCAAGCTTGACCTTTGAAAACAGCTATTTCTTAATATATCATTTAAATAAAAATGCACTGAGTACATGCCAGACATTGAGCTGAGAGCTTTCAAAAATAATTAAAAATATGTTCATTAGTTTCCTGAGGAAAAAGGTCATTATTCATGTATGAAGATGGTAACTTTTTGGAATTTATCTATGTGGTTCAAACTTTATGCATGATGCAAGTAAAACTAATGACTTTTTGGATGAAGATTTAGGAAATTTCCTTGGAAGGTTTATTGTGATTTTCAATATTTAGTGTTACATTTTGTTTTGTATTCTTAGTATTGTAAAAGTAACTAACAAATAGATATTCTCATAATTCCAAGTGTAAAACTGAGATTATTTCGAGTAGCAATTTATACCTGTTTATGGTCTTATTAATATATAGGCATGGGATAGGAATTTCAAACTAGGGAGTACAAAAGTATTATAAATTAATATATATAAAAAGAACTTAATATGTTTTAATTTATATGTGTAAATTAATAGAATAGACTGATTGACCTCTATATAGGTAGACTTTAAGATTGCATACTGCAGATAGGGGAGTTGGAAATGATTGTCAGATTTCAAAACGGTTATTTCTTGAGGGTTCTTTTTCAATGTATAAATCGGAGACACATTTCTGCAGTAAGATGAATGTTCTTCTGCGGTCTACAGGTGCCACTTGCTTTAACAATATCTATTTTAAAAGATTCAGTTTTTCAAAACTGAAAAATTAGAAGGCCATCATATGCTTTATAAAATGATTTTTTCCAATAAAAATGATGTGGCACAAAATTTCTGTAAATAGTTAAATGGTCCCACTTCTTAAAGTTAGGGTTTGATTTACATGCAACATTTCTGGAACACTTTCATTATATACATCATAACAGACCGTGTGATTTATTATGAAAAAAATTTCTTCCTTTGGAGGCTGTTGATGAGGAAGGAGCATTTTAATGACTCACAGACACGCAAAATAGCATGTTTGGGTCATTTTCAAAGGTGCCAACACCTAACAGTTTTAGTTCCCACAACATATTATATATAGGTGTTTGCTATCTTAACGGGCTTTTTTCTTTCTTACTTTTTCTCACATTGAATCTGTGGAAGGGCTAGTAGAAGTGATAAGGAGAGAAGGGAGGGTTGGTTACATGATGGTGAGGATGTAGAGGAGGTGATAATGGGAGAAGGAGGAGGAGAGGAGTGAGAGAGAGGGAATGAGAGAAGGCCTTTCTTGAGAAAGTCAAAAGGACTTCCATAAAAGCACACAAACAGGAAGCAAGTGCTAATTAATTTTATTTGGAAGGTCATTCACCATCTACCTGTAAATCATTCACAAAGACATCATTTTATTCAGCTCTTTAGAAATGTCCAATCGTTATTTATAAATAAATATATATATATAAATCTGGTTTCTGGTGATTATGGAGCTACACGTCTCCTCCTGATTGTTGCAGATTTCCCTTGGAATGCTTCACATATTTGGGATAATCTTTAACCCATTGGCATTGCAGTGCTAGAGTTAGAATGTGGGCATTGTTCTATGGATATATTTTAAAGATTTGCTGCTGGTTTTCTGTGGAGCAATAGAAGCTAAACAGTTTGGAAAAGCAAGGCTTGCTAAATCTGCAGTCTGATTTGGAGTCAGTCTTTGGTGAAGATGCTCAAATATATGGCTTCAGTAAGTGCTTTAAATTTTGCTTTACAAAGGTAAAACAAACTGCAGTGCAATGTATATGGTGTCATTTAGACTGCCTAATTTGTCAAAAATAACCTTTCTCTAGTATGGATAAGGGTAATTATTTACACATGAAGGAAAAAAGTTAACATTCATGTTGGAAAATGGGCTTTTTTGTGGCTCTGGTTCTTTATTCCTTTATGCCTCTACTGTTAATTCTGAGGCATTGGGGTGAGGGTGGGGACAGGAATAGTGAAAAGAGATAAATGAAGGGGAGTTGAAATAAGAAACCAAAGTGGAGATTTTGACTGAGTAGTGTCAATACAGCAAAAGATGGATCATCAACACAACAACAAAGGAATGATCATAATAGGGGCCCCAGAGATATAATTGGAGACTTGGTGGTGTAATGGGTGACACATTGGGCTGCTAACCTCAGGGTCAGCAGTATGAAACCAACAGTTACTCCATGGGACAAAGATGAGGCTTTCTACTCCCATAAAGATTTACACTTTCAGAAACCCACAGGAACAGTGAGCCTCTGTGCTGTCTATAAGGTTTCTATGAATTAGAATCAGCTTGATGGCGGGGAGATTTTTTTTTGAGATATCTAATATCAATGTGTATCTTGAACTTAGTTTTTATATAATTTTCTCATTTAATCTTCACAATAACTTATAAAGCTGGATAAGATCACCATTGCCCTTTTATAGAGAAGAAAAGGAAATTTAAGCAAGAGAAGAGACTTGTCCAAGTAATCTGATCTACATTGTGGCTTACTAATTTACCATTTGGCAAAGTAAAGATATGGATGTACACCTTTCGGATTTTCAATATGACTTTTTAACCATCATAAAACACAAATCATATTTTTACTAATGAAATGTGGATTATGCACCTTGAAAATAGATGTCATATTATTGGTCACAATGTCATTGAGTCTATTATCATGTTCTTTTTGAACTTCAAGAATTCCTTATTGGAATTATAAGGAAAAATTGACATTTTGAGGTTTAGTTCTTAGCTCTCAGAGATTATGTTCATTGAGATCGATATGAATTGGAAATCACATTGAGTCAGGCCTTGGTCAGGGTCATTCTAAGAGAGAAGCGAGGAATACTGACAGGAAAAGTGAAATGCATAAATGATGAAATTAGCTGTTTCATGTATCAGTACCACTAGATCCTACTGCTATGACGTATTGAGAAAAAATATGTATCATTGTGAGGTTCATTGTAGCTGTGAAAATTAAATAAGCAAATGGAAGGGTAACACAGAATAGTCCAGTTCAATAATGTTGCCCTAGTTCAGTGGTTCTCAACCTGAGGGCTGCGACCCCTTTGGGGGTCAAACAACACTTTCACAGGAATCAACCAATTCATAACAGTAACAGAATGACAATTATGCAGTAGCATTGAAAATAATTTTATGGCTGGGGGTCGCGACAACATGAGGAACTGTATGAAAGGGTCGTGCCATTAGGAAGATAGAGAACCACTGCCCTAGTTGGTAAAAAGCAACGAACACCTGGGTTTTGCAGGGCACTTAGTGCCTATATTCTTCTAATATGTACTTTAACTTTTGGATATGGAAATGATATGTAATTTAGAACACATCCTGGGCTTATTCAGCCACTTTTCCTTTCAGAGGAATCTGAGGATGCTAAGTTTCCAATAGGGAGGGGTGGAAAACATTGAGAGTGGAATTACTACCTACCAAGTGAGTAACTGGCTCTATTTGCCTCCTGCTGATAGGGGATAAAATGCTTTGGGGGCTGCTCTGCATTATGATCACAACGTGAAGTCACAAAGTGTTTCTGTTCGAGTTCCGGCGCATACATGTACAGGCGTGCTCCTAGTGCTATGGATTTAAACAGGCATTCAACAAATAATCATATGCTGGTCTTAGCCTTGGTCGAGTATCTGCACCAGAACAGGTACAGTCCTAACAGTTGCTTCTGAGGGGATCTGTTGGAATGTTAAATGCAAGAAAGAGAAGTCAGCATGGAAAGTTATGGCCTCTGGTTTTGGAGATTCCAAAGGGGTAATATCGATAGATTTCCTCAAAGGACAGAGAGCTATCATGGGGACATATGATGAAGATGTTTTAAGAAAATTATAAAACGGTATTGGTAGAGAAAAGCCAGGGAAATTTCACCGTAGCGATACCACTTTTACTACAATGCACCTGCTCGTTCTTCAAAGGGTGCCAAGGCCGCAGCCCCAGGACTTCTTTTTGTGCACCGAACTCATAGAACTCAGAAAAGGAACACAGTGCCGTTCCTCCGAGATGTCACAGATGCCATGGTGACATTGTGCAAATCAGACACTGCAGGAGAAGGAGTAAAGAGGTGAAGCCACTGCCGTCAGATATGCATAGACCTAAATGGAGACTATATTACGAAACAGTGGCTTCGCATTTTGATATGTTGGTTGAATACCGATTTCTATGACTTTTTATAGCATTACTTTTTGGCCTACCATGATATAATCTTTTATTAATTTCTATTGTTTGTCTTGTTTTCTTGATTAGCCTCGAGCTACTTAAGGGCAATGATTTGTTGACTCTTTTCTATCCCCTCAAGTGCTCAGGATAGATTAAGTACTCAAAAATTATGTTTACCTTGGTTTGGCTGGGTAGTTGGTGACTGGGTTGGTGAGTCCTTTGGTTAGGAACAAATATAGCAGGTTTATATTTATAGGGTCCTTTAAATTTCAAAGCATTTTCACTCTGGGTTATCACTTTGTTGTTCACAAGAACTTTTGGATTTTTATTTTGTTTTGTTTTCAGAGTTGGTGGGTGAATAATTATAGATGCCCCTAATCCTGGGGCCAACTTTTGTTTTATTTTGTTTCTTTATTCAATGATTTATTGTAAATTGGGTGGTTTACTGAGTAGATCATCAGTTTCACATTGAAAAACTCATGTCCATTTTGTTTCACATCATTCATTTCTAACCTCTCACAGTACCATCACTTACCTCCCTTCCTTCCTGTATTTCTTGTTTCCAGAACTTTTCTGGAGGCAGCAGCAAGAACAATATAGTTTTCCTTTTTTTTAAGAAAACTAAACTATGGTTTAAAGAGTTTCAACCATTTACTATGGTTGGGCATTTGGTGAATGGCATGGTCAAGACTGGAATCACCGTTTTCTTGCTCCCAGTCCAATGCTCTTTATCCCCAGCCACTTAATCTTGGGTGTCAGGCCAACAACCCATAGGAAAGAGTTCAAAGTTAGTAACTCTACATCTCAGGTTTAAGAAGCTTTGAAACCACCTTTTACTTAAATGTTAGGTTGCCCCTCCATTCTTTTGCCCTTATCTATAAATAGCTCTGATTCAAAAAATAAATACATTCGCTTTTGATGAGTGATTCTAAATCAATAATAAGACAACCTTCTAATCAATACTCTCACATGCTTGTAAAATCCAGGAAGATAATATTCATGAATGAGGTAGACAGAGTTTGAGAGGCAGTAAATGGGCAGGGAGATGCCAGCTTCAACTCAGTCCTTGGGGATTGATGCCTGGGGAGACAGAGGATTCAATATTGCTAAGCTGTCTAATTTTCTAAGAGATTCTGAAAGTCTGAATTTTATAAATTACTATATAGACCCACCCCCCCAAAAAAAAATCTTGTCTGTAGGAAAAATTCCATTTAGGAGCTGCCTGTTCATGACCTTTCCTCTAAGGAATTTGGCTCAGTAGGCTTTTTAAGTGGATTGGCCTCGACTTAGCAGTGTTGTGTGTGTGTGGGATGGGCGGGGGGGGTTAACAAAGGAAAAAAACCTCTAGAGCAGTTAATAGACAAACTGCAAATAGCACCCAGAGGCCATCCTAATCACACCATCCATCAGGCTGGATGATGCAAGCACAGAGTGGAGGGTACAATTTATGGATGTAATACTACGGGAGGGGTATTGACTATACAAAGAAGAGCAATTTAGATGATGAAGCAAGTTGGTCCCCAATGTTACAGAGAAATTAAGAGCTGGGCTCTGGGGTTGGAGTGAAGCACCTTTCTTGAAGCTGCCCTGAAGCGGTGTGATGGGAAACCCCCTAGGGGAACAAGTATTGGTATATGTTCACTTTCCTTCATGTTCTTGGAGCAGCCAGTTAACATGATCTGAATGTGTGTGTTTTCATGATCACAAACTAATGTGGCTTTTGTTGATGCCATTAGTGTGCCTTCATAAGGAACGACTTTGGCAGTCAATAGTGCTTGACTGCATTAAGGGATCTTTCACATGAGTGACTTTGTGTTTCATAATGGACTGTTCTTTTTCAGTCGTGGGTGGAGACTTCTCATCACCAAAACTGGCTGGCAGTCATCACTTGGCCTTTCTTACTGAGCCTTTCTCCCCCTTTGGGTGGCCCTGCCCTTTCCTAGTCTACCCAGCCCACTCTGGATGACTTCTGTCCCTTCCCTACCTCCTCTAAATACCCCAAATTTCTGTCTGCTATGGCTAATCTAATACCTCAATGAACTAAAGAATTCATGTCTGATAATGACCCAAAATATTTCTATTCTCAGCTAACATATTTGCAATCTAATAGATATTTCAATTCTGTAAGGCATAGGCATGACTAATGGTGGGAATTTCTGACAGCTTGATGGGGCCTGAGCGAGGCCTTTCCCAGAGTGTCACAATTCATACCCTGCAGGTGGCAGCTTGCTCCCTCTAGACATAAGGTCAAACCTATTTATGACCTGGAGAGACTAGGGGTGGGAGTGGAGTGTGGGGAGGGTCTGCTTAGAATTAATGAGAGGAATGGCCTTGGGTTTCAGGATTAACCATGTTGTTTCTCTCTCTCTCTCTCTCTCTCTCTCTCTCTCTCTCTCTCTCTCTCTCTCTCTCTCTCTCTCTCTTCCTTCAACGTCCAGCATTCTTTTATTGTCTCTCCCCTTCTCTCAATACATTTTCTCCTACTATTTCCATTCTATCCTAATGGAAGGTGCTTACTAGGTCACAAGGCTACCAATTAACCCTGCTATTGACAGCCAGGGTCATGGAGATGCTAACGTGTGTCCAAGTCAAATGTTTATCATGTGTCTATGCTCTACAGGGTGATGACTGAACACTATTAGGTGTACCCTCAGTAGAAAGACTGTCTTATTTCAATGAAAAGTCAGGGACGGTGAGAATATTCATTCCTGTGAGCTTATTTTGCAAGTAGTTGTGCAGAAGACCAGTCGGGGGTCTGGGGGTAAGCAAGTTTGACCACATGGCAGCAGGATATGGCAAACGTGCCCAGCTCAGGCCAGTTCCGCTCCATTGGCTCTGCTCCAGAACCTGAGGTGACCATTGACTTCTTGGCCCAGTGCTCTGATTGCTAGGGGTTGCTTGGGAAGAGATTGCATTGTGACACTTAGATGTCTAGGCCCTTAAGAGTCAGAGGCGCCGGTTTTCCCGGGTCTATTATGCACAATTATGAAAGTGTGAGCTTGCTTATTCACTTCTAACCAGAAAGAAGTAGTTTGACCAAACTATACTTTTAATAAAACCAGGAGCTTTGTGGGTAGAGGGGCCAGCCATGAATTCATCCCACACGGGTAGATCAGATGCTCTGAAAACTACTAGTTATTTCACAACCACTTGGGCAAAGCTCATAGCAACCTTGGAGGGCTGGCAATATTTCCCCTAGTTTATAGAGAAATTGAGATTCAGGGAGGGTTAGTTACCTGTCTTTCATCACATAGCTAGTTAAGCGGTAGAAGTGGGATTTGAACCCACATTTAAACCAAAACCTTATTAAGAAAGGATCCTGGTATGCACTGCCTGCATAAGGCCTGCACACAACAAAGCTCAGTCGGTGTCTTGAGTTCCTTTCTTCCCTGTTTGCCCACCTGCTTCATGGCCTTTCAGTGCCTCTTTTCCAGTATTCAGTGTACATTTCTATACTCCCTCCATGAAGCCTTAACAGATGAACTTCATCTTAAAATGATCTTCTTCCTTTTCCTGAAATCCCTTGTGACATTCAAAAAGATCTTCACCACTCTGAGTGATGGATACCTTACAACTCTTCTTTGCACAGACTTTGTTTTATCAGTTAGGTTAAGAATCTCCAACAGCTTCTCATTTTATACAAATATTTGGCTCCAAAAACCCCTGTGGGTTTCTAAGACTGTATTCTTGTCTTCCTCCTGTAAAGCGGTTGGTGGTTTTGAACTGTGGACCTTGCCGTTAGCACACAAGCATGGAAACACTATGGCTTCAAGATAACATTTGGTTACAACATTTATTTTTGGAGCTAGGACTATGTCTCTCTGCTTTTTCATATGATCTCATTTAATACTTTTTAAATCCTATGTGGTGGGTCATTTGAGCTACATTCTACAGATGTGGAAATTGAAATTCAGACAGGTGATTTTTTTCGATATTCTATAGCAGCAAAATGATAGCTGGAATGAAGATTCAGATGTTATAGTTTTCCCCCAAAAAATCCTGAACCCTTTCCACTAGTAAATGCTTATAAAACCATTTTATTGCTCTTAGTACTGAGATCTAACCTGGTCAACACTCATTTTCTTATATGTGGATTGTTAAGACTATTTTGTTAAGTAAAACATCTAGAGGAAGATGCTTCTAAAATGTGGGTAAAAACAGAAACTAATTTTTGCTCAAACCAAAAGCTTTCTTCTAAGCAAAGACCCATAAGAAAAATAGGAAAACTCAAATTTCTCCCTTGAACCCTACTCTATAGCAAGCCAGGATTCCAATCCTGAATCTGAAACTTAGTAGTTTTGTGCCTTTGAGAAAATTAACCCTCTGAATTTCAATTTTCTCTCCTTGTGTATTGAGGATCATGTTGCTGTGTTAAGGCAAATGTATTAGTCTAGACTCATAGAAACTTTTATAAAACAAAAATATCGAAATGTGAAATTATGGTTTCTCCATATGTCCTCCCTTGATGTCTATACACTTTTGAAGGTTGTGTTTAGCTCTTTGACTTCATCGTTTCTTCCATTTGCATTAGCCGTTCTACATTCAAGTGTAACTTTAAGAGTCTCTTTTGCCATCAGTGTTGACCCTTGACCTTGTTTTGAGTGATGCTGAGATTTTCCATGATCTTGTCCTACATATGTAGTCAGGTTAATTCCTGTATATGCCATATGGGACCTTATTAACAATATATTTTACTTACCTGTGTATGCACAATATTCAGAGTGGTATCTGGAAAATAGTAGCTACTTGATAAATTATATTAACTATAAAATTAGAATCAGTATAATAGCTACTATTATTACTGGAAAGCTTGTGAAGATGATCTCAGAGCCTATTCACCACCAAAAGAGCAGGTTGGTAAACAGTCTCAAACAAATTGCATTTGTTAATAGGATGCTTCATTTACAGGGATCAATTTTTACAAATTAGAAAGTTAACCAGGGGATATGAAGAACTCAAGCAAAGAGATGCATAAATAGGTATTTCAGACAGAACAAGTTCATTCAAAGAGATGCAATCATGTGGAACAATTGGTCCATTAAGGTGGTCAAAGCAAATATTGTTGCTTGTACGATAAATGATCATTTGCAGCCAACAAGACATTTTAATGATGTGTGAGCTAAGAGCAAAAGCTGCTGAGATTTCAAAGCTAAAGTAGAAATGAGTCCTGAGGACAAGTCTGTTGAGGAGAGTGGCCTTTTCCTGTCTAGCAATTCCTTATGTCATTATGATTCATCACTGGTAGTCTATAAAGGCAGGTAAATGGGCTCCTTTGGCTGTCAAATAGGAAAATAATTCATTTCAAGTTCATAAATCATTTTTTGGTACCAGGAACTCTTTATATATCTAGAAATCTCTCTGTGATATGGCACTGTGCTACTGTGGGGATTTGGCAGAACAGCTGGGAACCGCCAGATACAGAACTCAAAGTGATGTGCCATGCAGACCATTCTGCCAGAATAGCAGGTGCACTCCTGTCTGCCTGGGGAAAGTGCCTACTCTTGGGTTTAGCTTATACTTGTTGAGTGATTAATTCATAATGTTTTGTTGGTTTTAAAACCTTTTGCATTCATACATGCATGTAGTGTTCAAGTACTTACTCCATCTATAGTCTGGGAAAAAACAAATGGAGAAACAGTGATAATATTTGGAAATTATTGGATTAATATGCTACATTGTTTGCTCAATTTTGAATGTCAAAGCACCAGACTGTCATTATACACACTGACACATTATTGCATGGGCAGTAGTAGGCTTTTCCTGAGAAAATATATTATAAATTATATTTTAATCATCTCGTCCTCCTTGGTCCACAAACATTCGTTGGTGTCGTTTTACCGATATTTTATGTCAATAAAATGGTCTCCATGATATTATTTAATTTGCCTCATTATTAATACTAGGGGGTTTGAAAATGTTTGTAAAAACCTTCTATTATATTTTAATTTAGTTTTTCCACAAAATTTTGAAACCTAATTGTATATGAGGTAAAAGGTGAAAGATTAAAAGGATATTCTGAAGTTTGTGATGTGAACAAGTACGTGGTTGCCACTCCTCAGGACTAGAATTGAACTCACCTTGATAACTAAGCTTACAGCCAAACTGTAAAGCAGGCAACACAATCAGAGAGATATGAACTCCTTGGAACAATCAACCGTAATACAATCAATTGGGATAAAACTCATATGGCAGGATAGTTATGCAAGAAGGATAAATAAAAATTTTAAAGACAGTGCTATATTAAGATATATATTATACCAGCAGACCTGGGAATGACATTCTCAGTGAATATTATTGTAAATTTTCCCTGACAACCAACTCCCATCATTTTTGTAAATAGCTTTCAGCCACAAAAGGATTGCTTCTGTACAAGTGAATAATTCAAGTTCTGTGATATGGAGGCTGCCTACATTTGCCCAAGATCCCTCTCTCAATAGTGTTTTAAAAATTTAGTACATGGAACTAATCAATAACAATATTAATGGAAGATCTTTTTGTCACAGGGAGATTATCTGTAAGACGCTCTACCATAAAGAAACAGGAGGTTCCAAAAGGGAGCCAAGGACACATTAAACAACATAGATCCAGGAATGGGTTTGGGGCTCACACAGAATCCTAGCTCTATTTGAAGAACAATTCATTCCATGGCCCTGGTCAGTACTCACCCTCAGGAATGGAACACAGAAGATAAGGGTGCTGGAGAAAAGTGTGGCGAAGATATTAGATGCTGCCCGGCTATCACATAAAATAGCATCTGGGGTCTTAAAGACTTGTTTCCAAACAAGCAGCCATCTAAGTGACCTGTCAACTAAGTCCACATAGAAGAAGCATATCAATATCAGTCACCGAAGAATTGTAAATCATATAATCCAAATTGAAGGTGCCAATAGTATCAGAGCCTAAACTATGAGATTCTGGTTTGCAGAAGGCTATGGATTACAGTAGGAGTCCAAGATATATGTGTGAGCTCTTCAGAGAAAATAAGCCTCCTGTCATTTCCCTCTATCCATATTAGAAGGATGGGAAGAGACTAGTTACCAGAGTGCATTGCCGAGATGACTGTAAAAGATCAAAATGATAAACCCAGTTTAGATGTTTCAAACCTTGTCAGTTGAGTCCCCCCTTGATGCACATTGGGCCTGATCTGGTTTTCAACATTTTCTGTATTTTTTTTGTTTGTTCACATTGGGGTTGATCTCATATGTGTTATGCCATTGGGGATAACCCACTTGAATAATTGTTATATGTTTTCCATTTTTCAGTATATGTAACCCAGAATTGATGAACCTATAGAGACAGTAAGTAGAATAAGGGTTTCTAGGGGTACAGGAGGGGGCAGAGGTAAAAGGGAGCAGATATCAAAGAGTTCAGGAAGGAAAAAAGTTTTTAGAAACTGATTATGATAGCAATTGTACAATACTGCTTGATGTGATTGAACTATAGAATGATATGTTGTCTGTATTAGCGCCCAATAAAATGTCTTTTTTTGGGGGGGGGGATGGTGATAAAGCCCAGAAGAGAATGAGAAAAGTACTGTTACATTGTGGGTACTGATATCCAGTGCCAAAATATATATTAATTATTGAATGAAAATCAAATTTGCTCTGTAAGCCTTCATTTGAATCATAATAAAAAATAACTAAATAAATATACCAGAGTGGTTCTTAACCTTGGCTTTACAATGACTATTTTCATTCTTTTACCTTCCATTTTACTCTCATTGTCTAGGTAGCTAGAGGCAAACTAAAAGAGATATGAGTTCATAGTGTAATGAGATGAGGAAGGATAGAGATGGATAAATGTAGAATTATAAATTAAAATAGGTGATGAAAAGAAAAATAAAATAGATGATTTATTTATTTTCTTGCTTAAAATTTTTTTACTAAAAGATCATTTTATTGAGGACTCTTATAACTCTTGTTATAATCCATACATCTCTTGCAACAGGTGAATTTGTACATATGTTGCCTTCATTCTTTTCTAGACATTTACTTTCTATTGAGTGCTTGGTATCAGCTCCTCTTTTTTCCCCTTCCCGCCCCACTATAACCCCTTGATAGATTATAAATTGTTATTATTTTCGTATCTCACACTGACGGCTGTCTCCCTTGCCCCATGTTTTCTGTTGTTCTTCCCCCTGGAGAGGGGTGTATGGTTATGTGTCAGTCATTATGATTGGTTCTCTTGTTCTTCCTTCATCTCTCCCTCTTCGCACTATCCTTCTGGTATTGCTATTTCTACTCCTGTTCCTGGATTCTGTATGCCGTAAGCTCCTATCTATATATGTGTACATGTTCCGGTCTAGTCTGAATTGAGAAGCAGCCCTGGGGTCATGGTAGTGGGGGGTGAGGGAGCCTCAAGGAACCAGAGGAATATACTGTGTTTCATCGATGTTTTACTGCACCCTGATTGACTCATCCCTTCCCTGTGGTCCCTCTGTGGGGAGATTGTTCCATTGTCTCCAGATGGATTTTGGATCTCTGTGCCAACCCCCCTTGTTCTCAACAATATGTTTTTGGTTGTTAAAATAGATTTTTTGAGAAGTAGACAGATATTTTGCATTGGATGACTAGGTAAGCTTTATTTGAGAAAACAGCAACTAGGTTGAATCCTGAAGCAACTTCTGTGAAGGGTGGGTGAAAAAATGTTTCAGGCAAAGGAATAGCACATTTCAGTTCTGAGGTGCTAAGGATTTGTGCCCATGTCAAGTGAATAGTGAGGAGGATGGGGGAAGATGAGAATGGAAAGGCAGGAAAGGGGAAATAACCCAGTATTTGATATGCTTTTGGTCTTTATCCCAAGATTATAAGGAAGCCATTAGATCATCTTAAGTAAGAAAATACTATGTTCTGTATGACTTCTTATTTTAAAAAAAACTAAACAAGCAAAGATAGCAAAACACAAAACAGCATCCTCTAGCTCTTTCATGGAGAATACATTGTGGAGGACTGAGAGAGGGGTAAGATTTTGTGTGATTTGCGAATTCTCTCTTTACTTTGTTTTATTTGAAATACCTATTAGAGACTCAAAAAGAGATGTTGAGTAGGCAGTTGAATATATGATTCTGGCATTCAGGGAACTGTCTGGGAAGGCAATACAAATGTTGGAGCTTTCTGCATGGTATATAGGATATGACACAATGAAGTGCTAGATTGTATGGGCCAACTGATGACTATAGGAGATCAATGCAAACTGCAGTTCTGAGGCCCAATGCTACACATTTTTTTTCAGAATCATAGCAGAAAGCTACTCATCATGATTTTTTCCAAACCTCATCAAATTGTTAAATTTCAAGCTTGATATCTCTACTTTTATTTTTGCTGATATATGAGATGGCATCCTGCATTTAGCTGACAATTGAATCCCTTAGAGTTAGAAGAATATAACTAATGTAATACTAAATACCAAAACTTAAAATCATTGGCCTTATTCCAAATCATTGCAACCCTATAGAACTCCCCTCGAAGATTTTCAAGGCTGTAAATATTTATGGAAGGAGACTACCACTTTTTTCTTCAGCAGAGTGCCTGGTGGGTTCAAACTGCCACTTTGGGGTTAGCAGCTTAATACTTAAATCACCGTACCCCCAAAGATTCCTATACTAGGCTACAGACATTTTTTTGCACATAGGCTGGGTTCCTGAATTAGTCATAACACATACATTTGTTCTTACCTTCACCACAACAGTGAAAATTATAGGCTCCCACCTGGAGACGTGCAGACTTAGAGATGTTGAGCGATTTTCCCAAGGCCACGCAGCAAATAAGTGGTGATCTTTTTCCAATTCCAATCACACATTTTAAGAAAAATGACTTTAAATTTCCCTTTGGATGCTAGTTTCCTAAGTCTTTTACACCCTAAAGGAAAGAAAGAAAGAACAAGAGATGAACAAACATGCTGCTAGGTCTCCTCAATTTTTGTAAAAGCCTGCCATGTTGTATTGTAGCCTGTCCTTAGACTTTTGCTGCACAAATATAGCCTGTTTCTGGGATACCAATCACTTACTAGTCATTCTGACACCCTCTTCCTAGACTAGAAACTGTGTTCACACAATCTGGACACTCTGTCTCAGTTCTTAGCTGTAGATGTGCTACTATACAAGAGGAGAACTCCTTGAGTGTGCTATAAATAAAGGCACATGGAATGCATACTTGGCTCACCAAATAATTATAGCTATTATGGTTTCTATCATCTTATTGGAAACTCACAAAAATCATGTAACATAGGTGTTAATACTGGTTATTACTTTACTGCTGAGGAATCAAGGTTCAGAAAGGTTAGATAATTAACCCAAGGTCACACAGCTAATAATAACACCTTGGAATTTGAAAAAGCAGCTGTAGAGGCACTGTTGAGTGAAAGATAACTGGACTGCCAACTTCAAGGTCTGAAATTCAAACCTACCAGCTGTTATGAGGTAAAGAGGTTCTCTGATCCCATAAAGATTCCCAAAGCCTTGAAAACCCTGTAGAGGAGCCACTATGAATTGGAATCGCCTCAAAGGCAATGGGTGATTTGTGCCTTGAAAAGGTACCTGGTGGTGCTGTTCATTAGGCATTAGGTTACTGATTGCAACATCAGTGGTTCAGACCTATCAGCTATTCCAAAAGAGAAATATGAGGCTTATATAGGGTTACTATGAGTGAGAATCTAGTCAATGACACTGGGTTTGGTTGTTATGGTTTTGGAGCTCAAAGGTCAACACGTTTAATTTCTGAACTCATGAGTTTTGCATTTTAAGTGAAGCCATTGGAGCATAGTAAGGGGTAAGGTAACATAGACTTGATTACTGGAAGGTCGTGAATGCCAGGGAGAGTAACTTCTATTCATAGCCTATTTGGGAATATGTCCCATGGAAGGGTTATTTGGCCTCACTAATAAACAAGGTACAACTTTTGAGCATAAAGTGCCATGTATAAGTCTTGCTCCTTAGATGGAGCTTGTCTTCCCTTGTGCTGTTTGGTTAACACCAGGGTTTGAACCAGTTATTCCCTGCTCAGTCAGGGTTGATGGAACAAAACCAATACAGACTCAAATTTGTAAAATGTGGGTGACAGAATGACAGGAGTGGGGCCAAATTTGACCTCCTCCAGTTTTCTCCTGCAGAGAAAACGAATCCATCTCCACACCTGTCCAAGGGTGATTGTCACAAGGCAGAGGTCAGACATGCCTCCACCCTCCATCTTCATTTTACCCTATTCTGATATTAACCTTTCGTGGCACTCTCCTTCTCTGCTGGGCTCCCTCACGATCACTGTTGTTGCTAGGTGCCACCGATTCCATTCTGATGAATAGCTATTCTATGTACAACAGAATGAGACACTACCCAGGCCTGTGTCATCCTCACAATTTCTTCTGTGTTTCAGCACATTATTGCAAAAATGGTATCAATATATCTCATCAAGGGCCTTCTTCTTTGTGGTTCCTTGACCTTACCAAGAATACTGTCCTGCTCCAGGAGCTGGTATCTCTTGACATGTCCAGTGTACCTGATGTGAAGTCTTGTCAACCTTGCTGCTAAGGAGTATTCTGGCTGTACTTCCAAGATGAATCTGTTCTCAAGGCAGTTCTTGATACTTACAATATTCTTTCAACTCCATGGATCAAACGCATTTATTCTTCTTCAATTTCCCTTACTCAATGTCCAATTTTCACGTGTATATGAGATTGAAAATACCTTGGCTTGGGTCAGTCACACATTAGTTCTCAAAGTAACTTTCTTGTTTTCAACATTTGAATGAGCAGATTTACCTAGTGCAGTGTATTGTTTGATCTTTTGACTACTGCTTCCCTGAGCTTTGATTGTGCATCCCAGCAAGACAAAACTCTTTGACCGACTTTAAACTCTTCTTCATTTATCATGATGTTACCTATTGCTCCAGTTGTAAGGATTTAGGTTTTCTTTACAGTAAGTTGAAATCAATATTGAAGGCTGCAATCCTTGATCCTCATCAGCAAGTGCTTCAAGTCTTCAGGTTTCATCAAGCAAGGCTGAATCATATGGATATTAGTTTATTAATAAGCCTCCCTCAAATCCCGATCCCACGTTCTTCATATCATCCAGATTCTCTGAAAATTTGTTTAGCATAGAGATTGACTAAGTATAGTGAAAGGACATAATCCTGCTACACCTTTTCTGATATGGAACCATGCGGTATTCCCCTGATCTGTTCCCACGACTGCCTCTTGATCTATGTACAGGTTCTGTATAAGCACAACCAAGGTTCCATATAAGCACAAACATGTTTTCGGGAATTCCCACTCATCTCAAGGCTTTCCAGATTTTGCTATGATCCACACAGCTGAATGCCTTGGCATTGTCAATAAAAACACAAGGAGACATCTTTCTGGTATTCAGGTCTTCTGTCATTAGTGTTTAATTACTCAATTCTCTTCTTCAGATGTTCTTGAAATTTGGATGGTATTTACTCATGATTGTATTTTGGCTCTCATGGACTTGTTTAAATTTTCTTCAATTTCAACCTCAAGTCTGTTGGTCTGTTCCAAAGTCAGCCCCTGGCTTAGCAGCTTATGATGAGCTTCTCCTTTATCCCTTCCCACATATGAAGTCACTTTTATTTCTATGTATTCCATCTGGAGCAGTCCATGTGTATAGTTGTTTTTTGTGTTGTTGAAAAAAAAGCATTCAAGAAAATGTGTTAACAAGTCTTTTATCTTGCAAAATTGTATGATGTGATGGTCAACTTTGCTTCTATCACCAAGATCATATTTTCAAACTACTGTTCATTCCTCTTTGCCTCCAACTTTTGCAGTCTAATCATCAACAATTATCAGTGCATCTTGATCACATATTTGATCAATTTCAGACTGAAGACATTGGTAGAATTCTTCAATTTCAACATCACTAGCTTTGGTACTTGGTTCACAACTTTGAATAACAGTTGTATTTTTTTGGATTTCCTTCTATGAGGATAGATCGTATCCTATCACAGACAGCATTGCACTTCAATATAGACCATGAAGTGACCTTTGACTGTGAGTGCAACAGCATTTGTCTTATATTCTTACTGACATTGTAAACCACCTGATGTTTTTCATTTAAACTGGCCAATACTAGTCCATTTCAGCTCACTGATGCTTATGATATTTATCTTTATGTGTTTCATTTCATTTTTGACAACTTCCAATTTTCCTAGTACATTCCAAGTTCCAATTTTCAGTGGATGTTTGAAGCTGTTTCTTCTTTATGAGTCATACCCCATCAGCAAATGGAGATCCTGAAGGTTTTATTCCAGTGATCTGTACTCTATTCACATCATTACGGTTGACTACTTTGAGAAGGCAGCTCTTTCTGAGTTCTCCTTTCTGTGTATTCAACCTAAGGGGCTCATCTTCTGGCACTATTTCTGACAATGTTCTCCTGTTATTCATGAAGTTTTCAGTAACTGACTATGCTTTGTTGTCAACTCCTCTGAAGTGGTCAGTCTATTTTTATGTCATAGTCTATTCTTAGTCTGGGAGCTCTGCTGAAACCTGTTCACTTTGGGTAACTTTGCTGGTATTGGAAATACCAGTGACATAGCCTCCAGAATCACAGCAACATGCAAGCTGCCACAGTATGGCAAGCTAATAGGCAAATGGTGGATACTCACAATTATGGGGATTTGTTAGGGAAGTTAAGAGGTAACCAAAAATCTGGATCATAAAACAATAGGGATATAGTTTTTGGTCTGCAACAGTACTTCTCCTGATCCAGCAGCCCAGTCTGCCTCTGACCCTCAGCCTCTGTCAAGCTCTCTGTCCCTTGACCTCTACCTCTGTGGCCAGGATATACACATGTCACTCTGTCTCACTGCTGCATAGTCTCAGTGGCATCATTCCTCTGTGCTGGTGCCTGTGGTCTTGGAATGGCATGTCCTGTATTCTTCCACCTTCACCACTTTAGGCAAGGGTCTTGAACTTGCTCAACTGCCAGCTTTTCTGCATTGATGATCCTTGGAATTCTCTCTCATCCTGCTTCTGAAATGGCACCCTTATATCCAGAGGAATGGCAAAGCTGACCAATCCTCTTTATTAGTTTTTGTCATACCCTATTTACATGGTCCTACCAAATTATTTGGTAGCAAGTACAAAGACATGAATTGAAGAGCCACCATTAGGCAAATCCACTTCACCACAATGAGTGTACCAGAACAATAATCACCTCCCACTTAGAAAACAAGGCCATCGTATGTATTACACAACCACCAGATCTCGTGACAGGGTTCAAAACAGAGATACACAGCTCAAAGATGTTATCTGACCACACTATTTAAATGTGTGCCACTCTCCACAGTCTTGACAATAATCATTATGCCTCTTCTTCATCTCCCATTCCAGAGCTTTGTCCTATAATGTTCCCAGTTTCTGTTATTGTTCCAGTATATCCTCACTTTACAAAGTTTGATCTATTTCAGTTCTGTTGTTGGCCATGACTGCACAAGTTTGAGCCCATTTGAAGTCTTACTTTATAGATCTTTCCTTCACATCTTTCTTCATTGTAACTGAGTTCAGGGGAAAAATCATTTTTTACTCTCTTCTTTCTACCAAGTTGCTGTGCTGGACATCTACTTAAATGTGAAGGTGAGTTTATAAGTGTCAATACTATCAATGTTGCATGAATTTATTCCTAACAAAACCATGTTTAACCATGTTTTTGATCCATGGATGGCTGCAGATAAGTTCTCTCAGTGATGCACTTGCTTTAGCCTTGTGAGACTGCTGTAACAAATGATCCAATCCAAAAGTGCCTTCCAAGGTGATCCTATGGGCTCATTAAACTGAAGACAGAGGTCCTACACAGAATATTATTGTATTTGTTTTTGAGGATTCCAAATGGGTAATTTTGATAGATCTTCTCAAAGAATATAGGAGAATCATGGGGGCTCATTAGAAGTTTTAAGAAAATGGATAACTTGTATTACTGCAGAGAAAGGCCAGGGAAGTTACCTTTTTCTTTCTCTCTCTTTCTCTCTCTCTCTCTCTCTCTCTCTCTCTCTCTCTCTCTCTCTCTCTCTCTCTCTCTTATATAATGATAGTGAACCTATAAATTTTTCATGGGTAGCGAGGGCTGTCTTAGGAGAATTTCATTGGGAAGCATGCCTCATTCACCATAAATTGCTGGCAGTACCCCTTCATATTTCCCCCAGTTTATACAACATTGAAAAGGAACATGATTTGAGTGGCTTGAGAATGTCAACACTTCATTTTTGACATGGTGTAAATGGAAGAGCACAGAAATCTTCAGGGAAAGGTTAGAAAGATGGAAATGCCACTTTCCAATGTGTACGGACATGGATGGAGAAGATGTTGAGAAACACTTGCTTCACATTTGGATACTTTTGTTTAACAAATATTTCCATAATTTTGTAACAATATTCTTTGACTTTCCCTCATAGAATAGTTAACTGCCACCATATTAGTTGTTGGGAGCATGCAGCTGCATCTCATCACACCAATTGGAGCACGGGTGGGAGTAAGACTCTTGAGATAATTTTCTTGGAATTTCTGCAGAAATCAACATACTTTATCCTGTCCTGTCCCCAAATCTTCTGCAACTCTCAGAGACTGCTTTATAAATTAATTAACTAATCAATTACTTAATCTGTGCCAATTTATAAATTTAGCTACACAAACTTTTCACTTACTCAGTAACATTTCCAAACTGGAAATAGCTTCAGGGTTGGGTACATGGATTCTAGAATCTTGAAGGAATTTTGAACAACAGATAATCTGATCCTCTCATTCTTTAGACAAAGAAGTGGAAGCCCAGCCCTCAAAGACACAGCTAGATAAATAGCTAAACTGGGACTTTGACTATTACAGTGCTGCTTCTGACCAAATTTTCAGTCTTTCTAAATTAGTCTTGAGTCTCATATTTATTTATATCAAACGTAATCAATATCTTTGCCATAATTTAAATATTTTAGTCAAATTAATAAGCCTTCAGAGAGTTCTACGGATCTGGTTTATAAAAGTCAATCGAGCAAAACTGTAGAAATATATTGCTTGTTTGGTTTTTTTTGGCATTTTCTGAAGGCCATTAGCACATATTCTTCAAAAACTCTCAGAATTTATATCAAAGAAGACAATTTTCCCACTGACTTTGACAGATTCCATATTTTTCCCTTTTGGTTGGTTCACAAGTTAGCTTTCTTGACACCTTGAAAGCCAGCATCTCTCCTTAATGATTATGGAAAGTACAAAATTTCCTCACAAACTTTTCCATGGACATTGAAGTATATTAGCAGGTCTATGCTAGAAAGCAGGCTGATACAACCACTCTGGAAGCCTATCTTTCCCGAGAGGCAGATCATTGACTGGAAAGACCAGGAATTTTAAAGTTAGAAATATTTGGCTTGAAATTCCTGCTTCACCACTAAATTGCTGAGTGACCCTGGAGCAAGATATTGAACTTTTTTGAGCCTCTATTTCTTCATCTTTATTTGCATCTCTACCTCAGAGTTGTTTGATGACATTGAGGTAGCTGTTTCCATCATTACCAGAATAATTATGATGATTAAATACTATTTCTATGACTAATATTACTACTATGCTAAGTAGACAGCAAAAGATGAAAAATTTTCCCTCATATAAACATGTTTGGATTAGCTTAAAAGTAGAAAAAGCATGAGACAGGGTAAGATTATAAAATGATGCAAAATCAAATAGCACATCACAAACAAAATATTTAAACACCTATGAAATCAAAGATATGCATTAGTTGAATGATAGAAATCGCATTCATAAAAATGAAATTGTTGGGGAGAAATAACCCTTTTGCTGAATGAGCCCATAAGTTACCCTTTGTATTCTTATCACCTTAATTCATTGTTTGATATGAAGTAGGGGATTAAACAATATCTTAAATGAACTGTTATGTTAAATTCTTATTCAGTGAAAGAGATCCCTAAAGATAATATATATATGTGTGCGTGTGTGTGTGTGTGTATTTATGTTGTTATTGCTTGTGAAGAAATCTATTCTGACCCAGAGTAACCCATGTGATGGAATAATATTGTCACATTGGGTTTCCCTACGTAGGAGCACATCACCGGGGTTTGCTCCTCCAGAGCTACTGGGAAGAGTCCCACTGCCAGTCTTTTGGTTTGTAGACAACTACTTTTTCACTACTAGGGTTCTTTATGTATTGATATTACTCACTCATTTACTGCCATAGAATCCATTTTGACACATAGTGACCCTATAGGACAGGGTAGAACCACCCCTGAGAGTTTCTGAGACTAACTTTTTACAGGGGTAGATAATCTCACCTTTCTTCCATGTAAGTAGATAGCTACCATTTATTGAGTTATAAGTGAATTCATGAATTTTTTTAAAATGAGTTTATACTACTTACTAGGTATTGTGATGAACATTGGGACTGTAGTGATGAACCAAACTGCACACAGCCCATGCATTTAAGAACTAAAATTCTACTGGGGATAGAGGCAAACTCTAACTGGTTATACAAGTAGGCATCCAACTTTAGTTGTGAAAACAACCTGAAGGAAAGGACTCAAGGAACATGCGCTAGCGGGATTTAACACACCACGGATCACATGATGAAGAATGAGAATTCCAGGACGCCGCCTTTTGCTCGTGCAGAGTCCGCACCATCCAAGGCGATGGCTCCCACAAAACAAGCAGCCCTGCATGAGAGTCAAATCGGGAGTGGTGCGTGCTAGGATGGTGCCCTTTCAATTTGTATGCCAAGAAAATAATCAGAGAAATGGGACTATATAAAGAAGAATGCAGCACCAGGATTGGAGGAAGGCTTATTAACAACCAGTGTTATGTAGATGACACAGCCTTGCTTTCTGAAAACAAAGAAGACTTGAGACCCTTGTTGATAAAAATATCAGTGACTGCAGCCTTTTTTATGGATTTCAATTCAATGTAAACAAAACAAAAATCCTCACAACTAGACTGATAGACAACTGGGCCAATAGACAACATCAGGATAAATGGGGGGAAATGATTGAAGTTGTTCAAGATCTCATTTTACTTGAATCCAAAACCAATGTTCTTGAATACAGCAGTCAAGCAATCACACAATGGGAAAATCTGCTGCATGAGACCCCTTTAAAGTACTAAAGAAAAAAATGATCACTTTGAGGATCAAAGAGTACCACATCAAAGTTATCATAATTTCAATTGTTTCATATGCATGTGAAAGTTGGATACTGAATAAGGAACACCAGAGAAGAATCAATACATTCAAATTATGATTTTGGTGAAAAATATTGGAAGTGCCATGAACTGACAGAAGGACAAATAAATCTGCCTTGGAAGGGGGAGAAGAATGGAACAAATGGAACAGTGCTACTGGAAAACTTTTATTTTCATCATAAGAACAGTTGAGAATTTATTAAAAGTGATTTTAAGGAAGATTGTTGGGGTAACATGATTAAATAGTTTCAATGTACAAAGTACATTGGAGGAAAGCCAGAGGAGGAGATGCTGGTATACCTTCTTAGAAGCTATTTACCTAGTCCTGAGTATGAGCAATAATAACTTGGACAAAGGTGGGAGAAATGGGAATGGATAGAAGTAGAGATATTTTAGGTCAAATTAGAAGGCAAAATTAACAGGATTTGGGTAAACACTTAATATAGAATGTGAGAAAAAGAGATTGGTGATTCCTGGGTGAGGGTAAGGTTTCTTGCTTGCCTGCTAGATGAATTGCGGTGCCTTTTACTGATAGGCTCAGGTATAAGGAGATTCATTTAATCATAAACCTTTCTATGCCCTACAATGTGCGGAGAACTATTAGATTTTGGAAATTCATGGAAGAGTAAATTATGAACTTAATCCTAAGAAACTTAAAATTTAATGGGGGAGATGGACCAGGAAATCAGGAAGTGGTTACAGTGAGCTAACTGCTTTAATAGGGGTGTGCCAAGCATGAGGTGGCAACCCCAAACAAACTCACTGCGAATTGATTCCCACTAATAGTGACCCTGTAAGACAGAGTAGCATTGTTCCTTAGAGTTTCTGAGAAAATAAATATTTATGGGACTACTCAGTCCCATCTTTTTTCTCATCTTGTTGTTAAATTTGTGCCTAGTAGTCCAATCATTAACTAACTGCCTCACCATGTTGTTTGGTGGAAACCCACGTGAGGGGCATTTCCTAGACTAGGGATGGCTAGAGTTGGTGAATGGTTGCAGGAAGCCAAGGAAGAGAGGGATCACTATAGAGGGAGCTTGTTTGGGATTTGGTAAGGACTCATTTGTTAGACATTCCCATTAGACATTCAGTCTTGAGAGGAAAAAGACAGCCTTTGACTGACTGTATGTTCAAAGGCAAGAGAAAATTCCTGATGGCACTGACTGTGATTTTTTTATTTCTGGCAAAACGCTTCATTTATTCCTTTCCCTTTACGTGAGATCAAATGTTTCTGAAGGCTAGGGTATAAATCGAATTAGGGTAAATTAAATCTTTCTTTAAATCCAGTGAATAATTTGCTATTTACTTCTTTTGTGTAAATCGTCATTCTCTATTCTTTCTCCATATAACTCCCATTTAATTCCAGGGTTCTGATTAAGTCAGAGGTCACATTTATTTACTTATCTATTATCTAAATAATTCCTAAGCATATTCTATCTTATATGCATTCATTTTATTGTATTGTGGTAAACTATTCATAAGAAAACATTTGTCATTTCCATTATTTGTATATGTACAATTCAGTGTCATTAACATTCACTTCACCATATTGTGAAATTACCACCACTCTCCAGTTTTAATTTTTTTCACCACCCTTAACAGATATTTTTTATTCCTTAAGCATTATCTTCTTATTCCCCCTCCCACTTGCTTTATATAGCCAGCTACAAGCAGTCTCTTTGCCTTTACCAGTTCTGGATATTTCATATATGTAGTATAATTCAATATCTGCTCTTTTGAGTCTGATGTCTTACTTCACTCAGAGAAATGTTTTCAAAGTTCATCCATGCTGTAACATTACCAGAATATCATTTCTCTCCATAGCTGAAAAATATTCAATTGTATGTAAATTTCATTCTTTATTTATTTGTTCATCTGTTGATAGGTGCTGTCATAGATTGAAGTGCGTCTCCTCTAATTATGTGTAAATTTGGCTAAGCCATGATTCCCAGTAATATGTGGTTGTCTTTCAGTTTCTGATTTCATGAAATTGGCTTCCATATTTTTATATGTTGTAAATCCTAAACTCACTATATTAATGAAGCAGGATCACTTTGCTATACATCTTGAGGACTGGCCCTACAGGATGATATGACTCAATTCACACCCTAATTCAAGTTACTCCTTTATCCCAAAGATGCTTTTTAATCTTATAAGAGATAAAAGAAGAAAAAGCTAATGAAGAAGAAAGGGTCCTACTACCACCAAGAAAGAAATACTAGGAACAGAGAGAAACTTTTGAATCTGGGGTGCCTGAGCTTATAACCTCCTAGACTCAGGGAAAGTTAGATTCCAAGACATATAGTGATCTCCAAAGAACACTGGTTCCACATATGTGGAAAGGAGACACTAACCATTCAGCAGGGCTGACACAGAGAGAAAGTCTTTCCTTAGAGTTGATACCCTGAATTCAGATTCTGAGAGTCCTAACCCGTGAGAGAATATATTTCAGTTTATTAATACCTACCAACCCAAACCAAACCTACTGCCATCAAAGAGATTCTGACTCTTACCAGCCTTATTTAAGGTTTCCTAGACTACACATATTTATGAGAGCAGATAGTCTCATCTTTCTTCCACTGAGAAGTTGGTGGGTTTGAACCACTGCCCATGTAGTGTATAGTCCAATATTTATTTAACAGCACCACCAGGACTTCCTTTGTTAAAACAACGCACTCATTTGTAGTATTTCTGTTACAGCAGCACTAGATAACTATGATAGATGCTTAGATGATTTCTATCCTTTGGCTTTATGAATAATGTTACAATGAACATTAGTATAAAATTGCTATTTTTAGTCTTCCTCCCAATTATAATTGCTGATTTATATATTAATTGGATGTTTGGCTTTTTGAGAAACCCACACACATTTTTCCAAAGTGGTGACAGCATTTTTCTGTCTCATCAGCAAAGGATGAGCATTCCACTTTCATTACATCCTCACCAACATTTGTTATCTTTTTTTCCTGATCATAGTCATCCTTGTGGTGGTTTTATTGTATCTCATTGTAGTTTTGACTTGTCTTTTTCTAATGACTAATGATATTGAGCATATTTTCATGTGCTTATTGGCCATTTGAATATCTTCTTTGGAGAAATGTCTCTTTGAATCCCTTGCCAATTTTAAAGTTGTGACATTGTGTTTTTGTTTTTAATTTTTAATGATTCTTAAATGTTTTGGTTCTTAAAACTTTATTAAATATATGGTTTAAAATATTTCTTCCCATTCTATAAAATGTCTCTGCACATCATTGAGAAAATCTTTGATACTTGAAAGTTCCAAATTTTGATGAAGTTCAACTTACCAGTTGTGTCTTCTCTTCCTCGTGCTACACATTTATTTTTAAATCAATTATATTGAGGAAGAATTGATATTACACAAACACATCCCTTTTATTTTCACATTTTTATGAGTTTTATGAGTACAAGTATCAATTGATATTGTTTTTGATAGGTGCCTTTAAGATGATGCCAATTCATAGCAACCCTAGGTACAACAGAATCTAGGTAACTCGGTCTATTATGCTGGGTCTCAAGAAAAGACACACAGTTGTAGAAGCAGGCAAGTAGATGTCCAGGCAAGTTTCAAGTCAGATGTTAGGCTGGTGGCTTCACCTGACTCAAGTAGCTGTGAGGGCTAATTTAACATCTACAGGAAGACTATAGACTGGAGGGCACAGAGGCAAATTTATCGAGGGTCAGCCGGCCAGGCTTGTGACTGCGGAGGGAAATGAATTCAAGGTCAGCAGGTCACATAGCAAGGTGCTGACCACTCCCAGTATCATCAGGCAATATGGCAAGCAACTAGTTGAACTCCAAAGAAATTAGGATGGATGATGTTATAATTAAGAGTGTTGCATTTGGCATAATTTTATCCAGTAATGGAGGCTTACAGGTGATAAACTTTGATTATATTGTGTTTAGTCAGGTCACAGGGGCATAAGCTGCCAAACCAATGAGAATCCTGGCCTACCCAAATTGACACAAATCATTAACTATCATAAGTAACCTTAGAAAGTTGCAAGCTTAATCTATCTGCTTTTTGCATCCATAGATCTGTTTTTTGTTAAGATTCACTTTTAATGACTTCTGATGAACATTGTTGTGAGTAGTTATTGGAGGATAGCTACGTCCCTTTATTTTATTTTACATTAGAATTCTGTATCCAAGCCTTAAGGCTATATAAGGATACCTATATATGTCCATCTGCATAGAACTAGGGAGGAAATTCTGATGACATGCTAGTTTCAGTATGCTTCTAGGGTCATGAGAGTGGTGACAGTTTTTGGTTTTTTGCTTTTTTTTAATCCAAAGGAAAACATGTGAAGAATGATGTGCTGGACATATATAATAATAAGCTTGTATTGGTACGCATTCAATTCGTCATTCACAATCTAAGTTATCATTATGTATTTGTACTGTCTTATTGTTACAACTATCATTTTTTATGATTTATAAAGTTAAGGGTAGTTTATTAGAATGGGTAAAGGACTTGGCATATAGACTAGAATTTAATTCCTTATATGATCCATTTGTCAGCTACATCATTTTGGACAAGGCACTTAGCATCCTCTATCTATAAGGTAGAAATATTACTAACTTCCTTGTTTGGTATAGTAGAAGGATTAAGAAAAGATGTTGTACATTAATTCTGACTAGCACAGAAAAGCCAGTATTCTATAGCAGCTACTGCTTATATGAAATCATAGTCCATCATTACTGAATATATATTATTCCTTGTAGTGCACTAAGAAAGCTCTGAGAAAATTCAGAAGAGTAAATTATAAGTTCATAGAATGCTGAATGTTAAAACAGGGTAAGACCTTAGGCTAAACCTGTCACTTTACTGGAGATCAAAAAGATTGAGAGAGGGGGGGGGGGAGGGAGATCAAATGACTTGCTTAAGAGCAAATGCTAATTAATTCATTCATGGAATAATACCCTTTGAGTACCTGATATTGTTGTCAGAGATGAAGCAATGACAAAACTAAGATGAAACAAAGAAACAAAAACTGTCTTAATGGAGAAAATATTCCAGTAGAAGGAGATAGATAATAACCACATCAGCAGTGTGGTTTTCTACCATGTAGAAAAGCATAAGGAAGTGGTAAGAAATTTTGAGAGTGACACTATTTTACAGAAGTGCCAAGGAAACACTTGATAAGAGGGTATCTGAACAGAGACCCACAAAAAAGCGATCGCTCATGTGACAACTCTTAAAAGGCTATTTGAGGCAAAGAAAATAGTAACTGCAAATGCCCTAGTGGGAACTTCAAGTCTTGCAGTAACATTAAGGAGGCCAGAGTAGCTGAAGCAGGGTAATAATTTGACCCAGAATTGTGTGCTGGGGTCAGAGAGATGGTGGTGTTGATCTCAGATCAGGTGGAGCTCCACAGACTATTGTCTATGTTGTGATTGAAATAAAGGAACAAACTCTTTGACTAAGATGGAAAGTCATTGGCAGGTTTTGAATGGAGGTTTGACACAATCTAGCATATTTTTCAAAGGTTACTACTCTGGATGTTGTTGTTAGGTGCTATTGAGTCAGCTCCAACCCAGTGACCCTATGCAGATGTTTTTAATTTGCATAGCTGGAAGAGTAGAGTTGCTAACTATTGAGATGGAGAGGACTAGACATAAGGATTTGATTTGGGGCATGCTTAGTTTGAGATAAGTGGAGATGCTGGATGGCCAGCAGATATTTGGGTTTAACGGAGAAGTAAAATATGCAGAAATACATTTAGAGGTGAACAGCTAATAAGTAGTTAACAAGTCCATGAAACTGGAGGATATAATTGCAGAATGTAGATATAGTTTGATTGAGATTCAAATTCAGAACCATAGGCACATGCCAACAGGAGAGGCTAGGAAGCTAAAAGAGAATCAGCAGAGGTGATTAAGGAAGACGATCTAACCTGGTTTGGTGCTGTCAAGTCAGTTTCAACTAATAATGAAACTGTGCACTACAGCATGAAGCAGTATCCAATATTGTGTTTGAGCCGCTGTGTCCATCGATCTCTATTGAGGGTTTCCCTCTCTTTTACTGTCCCTCTACGTTACCAAGCACGAAGTCCTTCTCCAGGAATGGAGATCCTTCCTGGTAATTTGAGATGAAATCTTACCATACTAGCACACAAAGAGCATTATGCTTGTACTTATTTCCAGATGGATTTGATCAGAATTCAAGAAGTCCATGGTATAT